>NW_015657979.1:11979-20563 GCF_001515625.1 Sinocyclocheilus rhinocerous | reverse complement strand
AGTGACGAATGCGGAGAGACAACAAAACAAAACGCCGGTCCCGAATTAGAAGTACAAACCGAAGATTTGCAAAGAAAAATGTTGGAGGATTTCGATATAAGCCAAGAGGAGACTGGTTTTCCTTTGCTAAAGTAAGGAAACTTTTCTTCCTTTGCTCCTATAAACAAACTCGCGAGACTAGCATACCTCAGAGGCACGCGCACTGCGCATACGTCATACGCCTTCCGCCGGAACGGCTTCCGCATATGAAAGATAACGGAAGTGAGAGAAAAGTGTTTATCACGTTTGAAATATGGATATTTTTCTGACCAAAACACATGGATTCGCTACAGGGGGCCTTTATTCATCCCGTCTGTGGCACATTTTATTATGAATGCGCGAGCTTTATTTGACGACTTGTGGACTGTTCAACTGCAACACCCGCTGACTGCAATGATAGAGCTTGGAATAGACAGGACAATTTTTAATATAACTCCGACTGGATTCGTCTGAAATTGTATCAGTGGTTCTGAAACAAGGGGCCGATGGCCACAGCAAACTATTATTTTAGAGCTTGTCCACCCTTTTTCTAATTTTATTTTAAATTATATATATACACACATATTGAGGGTGTGAATTAATTAAGGAAAAAAGGTAACACTTTATGTTATTTTAAGGCTCCCGTAATTGGAAACCAAAGAGGTACTTGAAAGGATCTAGACAGCGAATTAAATAAATGCTACTTTTTTGTGTGTGACTCCAAAATATTACTCAAAATCCCACAACGCTTGGAGTGTCAATAGTTAAACATAAATAAGTATGATTAATTTCACATTTCCAGAGGTCTAGTATAAATATACAATAAAACAATTGGTGTTTAGGGGACTGAAATTAGTTATGTATAAAACAGGATTTATTGCCAGCAGGCGCTGTGTGTACCAACTCAAATTTGGAAGTGGGCAGGTGTAGGAAGAAACCAACGTGATCTCATGATAATTCGTATGTATTTTACGTAACGTGGTTCTATAAAACGTACATTTACTTACGTTTTTACAGGCACTAAAACGTACAATACTGACGTATTTATATCTTGATATAAAAGATACGTAAATATTTGTACGTTTTTTAGCTAAAAATACGTAGCGATTTGTACGTTTTAAACGTTGAAATACGTCTAAATTGTACGTTATAGCATTAATAAATACGTACAAAAATGTACGTTTTGTGCTTGTAAATGTTACGTATTAATTCCTACGTATAAACATGAGACCAGGCTGAAGAAACGCACTGCACGGACAGAGCTTCACACAACTATGTAGTCCAAGTGAGAGTTCAGCGGTGCATTTTCACCCAGAGAAATGTAACATTGGCGTATGTGTACATTCCATTTTTTTTTTATATATACATTATTTCAGACTAATCCTTTGGCCTCTGAGGTTTGCTGAGGCTCCCTAGTTGATCTCAGTCCTGTGCTTCAGAACCACTGCGGCAGAGGAAGTGGTCGTGAACCACTATTCCGTGAAGGCATGACATATCAGTTGGTTGCTGATGATTTCATGTACTTCCTTTGTCATTCTGGATTCCATATTACATCAGACCCTTTATATAAGGCAGTGGTTTTCAACCTTTTTGAGTCCCACGTTGTCCAAAACAACATTTGAAGGCCTGCTAAAGCTTTTTTTTTTTAAATCATCTTAATCTCTACTTTCATCTCAATCGCTATTTATAGGACATATTAGACCTTGTCATAAATCAGCCATTTGTACCTGTTTCTGTCCAATTAAAGGACACTTTACCCAAAATGTTCAGTTTGCTGAAAATGTACTCACCCTCAGATCATTCAAGATATAGATAAGTTTGTTTCATCATCAGAACAGATTTGGAGAAATGTAGCTTTACATCACTTGCTCACCAATGGATCCTCTGCAGTGAATGGGTGCCGTCAGAATGAGAGTCCAAACAGCTGATAAAAACATCACAATAATCCACAAGTAATTCACGCCACTCCAGTCCATCAAAGCTGTATGTTTGTAGTAAACAAATACATTAAGATGTTCTTAACCTCAAACTATTGCTTCTGACTAAAATACAAGTCCACTATCCATATTATAGCTTTATTTGGTGAAAAAGTGTTTGAATCAGGAGAGAAATATTTACAGATCAAGCACGGTTTACAAGAGAAATCAGTCCAAAACAGTTCTAAACAAATATGTAGTTGGATTTTGATGTTAGAGGACAACAGGAGATGGACTTTTTCCACTAGAAGAAGCGTTATTATGGATTATGGGCTTATATTTTGGCAGAAGTGATGGTTTAAAGTTAAAAGACCTTAACAATGGATTTGTTGATTACAAACTTTCAGCTTTTCACTTTACAATATGTTAATTGATGGACTGGAGTGGTGTGGATTACTTGTGGATTAGTGTGATGTTTTTAACAGCTGTTTGGACTCTCATTCTGACGGCACCCACTCACTGTAGAGGATCCATTGGTGAGCAGGTGATGGAATGCTACATTTCTTCAAATCTGTTTCAAATGAAGTTACAAACTACCCCATCTTGGATGGCCTGAGGGTGAGGTTTTTTTTGTGTTAACTATTCCTTTAAGGACCTCTTTGGTTTCCAACTGCGAAAGATGCTGGGGTTACTAACGATCATGTCAGTGTTTTTATTGGTAGAACATGGACATGCTTCTACCATTGAAATGCTGTTCATGCACTGAAACCTGCACAGTGGCCATTACACATGGATTTTCAGCCAACAGGTTATACACTTTCGTATTTGTTCACCCCCAGACATTTATCCCAAGTATATGGATCCGCATAATTCTTCCTCTGAATCAAAGCCGAACAGACAGACTGACTAAGAATACATCACAGACATCTCGAGTCTCCTCTTGACATTTTGCTAGGCGTTGTTGCTCTTTTTTCTGATCAGATCTGCCACCAATCATCTTCCGCTGTACGTATCAGAATCCCACTGTTGGTCAGCCGTCGTTCCGTATGTAAATCCTCGCCACTTAGAAAGTCATTAACTTTTACAAAGGTGACAGGGTTCAATTTATATGGTGGCTGAAAATTTCAATTGAGTGGGCCACAGTGTGTGGTTCTGTCCTCAAAGCTTCTTAAAATAAAAAGAGCGGGGGAGCCGCTAAATTATTCAAAATGAAATAAGAGGTTCTGCCACAGTACAGTACGGATCAGACAGAAGAGAAAAGGAGATACTTTTCAACAAGAGGGAGTGCATCCATTTTATGCATATTTCAGTCAGTTGCCAGATCTATGAAACATGCACAGTGCTGGAAAATAATGTTCTTTCATCTAATGTGCATGGATATTCCAGCTGCAACGTGCAGTTGTGTGTTATGAAGCATAACACCAGAAATAAAGAAAATATACCACAAAGCATTTTATTTACTTTTGTTTGAAATGCACAGTATTTGATTAGATTTTATTGAAAGATGAGAACATTGTGTAGAAAATAACTGGTCAAATTACCCCCTTTCATATGGTCTTATGTCAGATAACGTCATCCAGTGGTGTGGGTTTCATGTGAATACTGAGGGAGAACTCATTTTTAATAATACAAATTGTGGATATACTGTACAATTTGTGTACAGTCATTTACATTTTAAATTGCATTGACGTTTAAGAAACAGTACAATACATTTTGTATGAATCTGTATATGGTTAATGACAAATAGCATTTTAAATAATGTTGTTGTTGTTTTTTTCCCCCGTGGACTAAGTCCAAATAATGTTTACTTTTATTCAGCAAGGACACATTTAATTGATTTAAAGGGACAGTAAAGATATTTATAAATAAATAAATACATACATAAATGTTTTTTTTTTTTTATATTTTATTTATTTATTTATTTATTTTTACTTGTTTATTTATTTATTATATATTAGAGTGGTTTCTGGATGATCATGTGACACTGAAGACTGGAGTAATGATGCTGAAAATTCAGCTTCGCATTACATGAATAAATTACATTTTAAAATATATTAAAACAGAGTACAATAATTTATCATATTTTACAATATTAATCTTTTTTACTGTATTTTTGATCAAATAAATGCAGCCTGGGTGAACATAAGAGAGTATGTGAGGAAACAGACTTGTGTGAATTACATTTCCCATGATTCTCTGTAACAGTACAAGGAATTAAAAAGAAGATAACACATCAATTACACACTTAATGTGCATCTTTGGCTCTTCATTATATTTCATTAACGCTAAAAAAGCTTCCTGAGTAACTCAATGCTAGTCATAACTCAAGATCAGAATGATGTTTAGTGTCCACGATTAACACTTTAATGAGCAATCATTAAAAGTTCAATATTACATGCATGACATGTGAGTTTTCATACAATAACCCTGAATGCTTAAGTTACCAGCATGTTACACTAAATTCTCATCTGCATTAATTTAAAAGAAGACAGACACATGATTGGACGGGACAATTCACTCCCTTGCAAACACTGCGGAGGGGACACGTCCCCCCAAATCTACGCCTATGTCCTAATCTAATCTCAGTCATGCATTTCCTGGTGGAGTGTTTTGCTATGTGGGCTCATTTTTTTTGTTGTTCACAGTTGTCATTTGCTCGTTTTTTTATGATCTTGATCACCATTAACAAGTACAAAGGGAGTGCCATCTGCATCTGGTCTGATTGTGATACAGCTGCAGTGAATACAAGAGAAACTGGGAGAGAGAGAAAGAGAGACAAAAAGTGGATTCACTGTTGTGTAGAACAATGAAAATGGTAATCCTTCACAATCTATACTGAGCAGTTACCTGGCCAAGAATGGGATATTGGTTCTCTTGTAAAAGCACTTTCTGTTGGGAGCAGCATTTCTATGTCAGTATCAGGGCTGTTGTTTTAGCTTAATTAAGACATCTTGTACAAAAGAACACTTTCAATTTGCAAATAATGAGGAATTTTGGCAAGCTATTGATCTAAAGTTTGTTTGTGCACATACTGTAGTATGGAGTGTTTGTGTGCGTGTCAGTGTATGCAAGTGTCTATAGACATTTTTCAGTCTATTGGCAGTTAATAAGTACTTTCATCTGCTTTACATTTTAAAAATGAACTGGCATGGAAACAAATGCATACAATCAAGTTAATACAGCAGTTGTCTAGCTTGGAAAGCATTACAGTTGTAATCAAAGCAGTCGTGTTGTTCAGCTAGCTGAAGACATCATTAGAAATGCTTTAGTGACATTATTGTGGCATTAGTAGATTCAGTTGGAAATATAACATCTAACAAAATTGTTTTGTCAGTCCCAGTGATGTCATTTGTACCAAATGATGTTCTACGGAGCTGTTCATTAAACAACAAATATATTTTTAATAAACAAATATACTTTTAATAAATGCTGTTCTTCTGAACTTTGTATTCTTCAAAGAGTCCTGGAAATCACATAAAATAATAAGCAGCACAACTGTTTTTAACATTGATAATAATAATAAATATTTATTGAGCAGCAAATCATCATATTAGAATGATTTCTGAAGGATCATAAGACTAGAGTAATGATGCTGGAAATTCAGCTTCACATCACAGGAATAAATTACATTTTACAATATATTAAACTAGTATTTATTTTAAATTAGTATTTTAAATTGTAATTATATTCTACAAGTATTATTGTTTTTACTGTATTTTTGTTCAAATAAATGCAACTTTTGTAAGCACAGATAGATAGATAGATAGATAGATAGATGGATGATAGATAGATAGATAGACAGACAGACAGACAGACAGACAGATAGATAGATAGATAGCATATTTGTGCTACCATGCGTATTACTAGTATATTTATTAGTACTTAAAAAACAAATTTTAATGCCTTGTTCTGTATGACCATGTTCTACATCCCTTAATCCTAAACTTAACAACTACCTTACTAACGATTAATAAGCAGTAAATTAGGAGCTGAGGCAAAAGTCATAGTTAATAGTTAGTTAAAAGTGAGAACTGGACTAAAATAAAGTGTGACCAGAAATCTTATCGACTTCAAGCTTTTGAAGTAATGATAGTTCAATGTTAATTGCTAACTCTATGAACACATAATTTATAGCTGAAAGATGCTTCATCTCATTTGGATACTTTTTGCTGGATACTCTTTTTCTCTCCATCTAACTTGATGGACAATGCATAAGACTGTGCATAACAAACAAATGATAAGTCTGAAATCAAAAACAGCTTTACATTATGCAACACTTAAAGCACATTTGAATCCTGTAGCCAATATATGCACATTCATTAGAAATTTAGAAAAGTAATCAAAAAGTAATCAAAAGTAATCAGTTACATTACTTTAATAAAGTAATTGAAAAAGTTACACTACTATTACATTTTAAATAGGGTAACTTGTAATCTGTAACCTATTACATTTCCAAAGTAACCTTCCCAACACTGCACACCATCTGTCAAATTCTATATTAACGTGCCAAGCTTGCAACAGCAACCATCAGCAACCTACAGCTACACCGGACACGAGCAGTGTGACATGAAAACGAAAACACTCCCATTAAAATCAATTACGTTGTCTACACTGGACATACCGCCTGTGGTACAGTTTGGAGAATAGCCTATAGTTATTTGAATCAGGTACAGCATAATCTACTTTTTGACACATTTCTACTTGACAATCGAAACATGTTGGGTTGTGTATTGTTAGGGCATGGTGTATAGATACTGCTGCTGTGAGCATTTACCTTCGCTTGAGTGGGCTAAAATTGGAGGGGCTGCAGACCCCGAGGGCCCACTAGTTCTGCCATCTCTGAGCACTTTTACAGACAGTATTTCCACATACTGAAGACCAAAGAACATGATCTGTACGCCTCCTCAAGACTTTGTGTTTACACTCTGAGGAACCACCTATGTTAATTTGCTTTGCTAAATATTGCATTTATTATAACGCATGTATATCACAAAGATGTTGGCAAAAGATTACATATGGATGTGGTGCATTTTTGAAATTGTTGAATACAACGTCAATCTTAGTTTGTTATTTTTCTTTCAATTTCTATTTATTTTCATGCACAGGAGTGACTGAAATGAGAACATGCTGATTATTATAGGCGCACAGCATGAATGTATCAATTATTACATTTCCAGACATTACAACATACAAAATTAAAGAAAAGGGGTGGATATGACAATATAAATCAGAAAATTAGCACAATTAAAGGTGATATCTGGTATGATAAATGCTTATTTGTTGGAATCCAGGCTTTCAGGTTTCATTGTACCCCACTGGAATACTAAACAATGCAAGGCTGTGACTTTGCACCGATATGCCCTGTTTGTTTTACTCTTATTTATACACTCACATAAATGTGGGTGTCTATGGAAGTCACCCATTTCGCCTCTTTTGAGACAAAAAAGTATTTGTAAAATCAGAAGCAATCATCTTGAACATGCCTCTGATTGCATCCCTGTCAATTGCACTGAATGTACCATACAGATAAAAGACTTTCAGATGATGCTACAGGGGCCTTACCTAGCAGTCATCATCATCTCAGCAAGGCAGGGACAAATGCAGACGTGATAGCCATCACAAACAAAATGTGACTAGACAATAAAGTTTCGGGAAAGGCCAAAGTCTTTTACAGTTAAACAAGAACTTGAACTTCTCATTTGAAACAGACATTGACCCACTGAGCAAAATAATTATCCTTTGTGTCTTAAAGTCAATCGTTTGCAACCCATTTTACTTCAGTAATTTGATGTATTTCCAAATGAAACAGGGTTTTAAACAAGAACAATTCTGGGCGGGACTTTTTATCTTTCAGCAATTTATGGGATCATGAAAAGTGGCCCAAATGAATGTGATTAATAAATTGCGTTATCCAATACGAGTTCAGATTTTGAGCTTTATGGAGATTATGAAGGCATTTTTTCTTTCTTTGAGGTGTTAAAGGAACAGTTCTCCCAAAAATGAAAATCAAACCATTCATGTGTTCATTTGTTCATCAGAACAGATTTGGAGAAATGTAGCATTACATCCCTTGCTCTCCAGTGAATCCTCTGCAGTGAATGGGTGCCGTCAGAATGAGAGTCCAAACAGCTGATAAAAACATCACAATAATCCACAAGGAATCCACACCACTCCAGTCCATCAATTAACACCTTATAAACCTATAGGCTGTGTGTTTGTAATAAACAAATCCATCATTAAGATGTTCTAACTTCAGACAATTCCTCTATCCATAACATTACTTTCTCCGGTGAATAAGTCGTCTCATCTCAGAAGAGAAATAAGCACGATTAAGCACAGTTTACGAGAGAAACAGTTCTAAAATATGTTGGTGGATTTTGATGTGAGAGGACAACAGAGGATGGACTTTTTCACTGGAAGAAGCAATATTATGGATTATGGACTGATATTTTGGCCAAAAGCGACAGTTTAAAGTTAAACACCTTGATGATGGATTTGTTTCTTACAAACATGAAGCTTTTCACTTCTTAAGATGTTAATTGATGGACTGGAGTGTTATGGATTACTTGTGGATTATCGTGATATTTTTATCAGCTGTTTGGACTCTCATTCTGACGGCACCCATTCACTGCAGAGGATCCACTGGTGAG
>NW_015657979.1:0-11573 GCF_001515625.1 Sinocyclocheilus rhinocerous | reverse complement strand
TATTATGGATTATGGACTGATATTTTGGCCAAAAGCGACAGTTTAAAGTTAAACACCTTGATGATGGATTTGTTTCTTACAAACATGAAGCTTTTCACTTCTTAAGATGTTAATTGATGGACTGGAGTGTTATGGATTACTTGTGGATTATCGTGATATTTTTATCAGCTGTTTGGACTCTCATTCTGACGGCACCCATTCACTGCAGAGGATCCACTGGTGAGCAAGGGATGAAAAGATACATTTCTCTAAATCTGTTCGGATGAAGAATCCAACTCATCTCCATTTTGGATGACATGAGGGTGAACTATTTTCGGGTGAACTATTTCTTTAATTATAGAATCATTCTTGATTTTGTGTTGACTTTGAGAGGATTTTCTAACCTAAAAAAATATATTCCACAATATTGAATTATTCTGGCAAGTGGCTGTAGCATGGACTCAACTTTCTACCCTAAAAGCTGTATCTGCTATCCTACAGAGTTTTCCTTTTTGCTAAGGCAGCTCTGGCATAGTGCAGCACAAATACGAGTGGGCCGCTGATGGAGAAAAGAGCAGCGAAATCAATAAATTAAAGTGCTCTAAGAGCTTTAAAGGTGGAGACATTTCCACTCTCCAAAGTAACATGCAAATACACTTTGAGGATCACAATACTGGCATAACAACGGCGATGCGTGGTGTGAAAGCGGATTATCTTTGGGATCTTTGTGTCATACAGCTGAGGGACGACGAATGCAGAGTTCACTCCTGACATCCCGGAAGCCCCGCCATCCGTGGTGCCATCAGAGTTCGTATCAGTAAAGGCTCATTAAAGCCGCAATCCAACTGGAGAAAGGGATTTTTGCAACATTAATTTTAACACTGCCAATCCAGTAAATAATATTCTATTTACAGCCTTGGCTGCCTGCAAAAAAAGGGTAATTTAGCATAAATGGCGTCTTGCTCTGAGGCTGGCGTTGGAAATTATGCTCTAAATGAGCAGATATATAGAATGCTCTGTTGGTGGATTGGAACGCAGAGGTATTATCACCCACCTTTATATATGCTTATGATTTATTAGCATTTGATTTATTATTATTATTATTATTACATGGTGAAGTGCGTGCAGTATAGGGGTTTATTTGAATATTTCCTGTATATCCCTGCAATAAAAATGATAAAAAGAGTGAAAAAAATAACACTGTTCTCTCCAGCCATCACGTACCAATCTACTCTGAATTAATGCTGATTTGGCAGCTGTTTTCAGTCCTCAAATAGTCTGAAATATCTATCACTTCTAATTTTTTCTTGCCCGGCTTGTCCTGCCAATTGATGCAGCTGACTGACTCAATAGATACATTCTCAGCGTTGACAATTATTGTCATTGATTTGCCAAGGTGATGCATTTGGAAAAAGAGCATTAGTGAGGACATGTAAACAACTGGCAAGCTCTATTTTAATCAGATTGTTCCCTCCCTGAGTAAATCAATACAACAATTAATGTATTTCAAATAGCAACAGCAAGTGACCTAAGCTTCAAATTAAAGCAAGGTCAACTCCATACTTAATGACTTTCTGTTTCAGCAATCCACAAATTCTCATTTCATCCTCAGCATTATTTTGTTCTTGTCCGAATCGATAGCAAAAACACAATTGTATATATTATTTATATAGAGCTCAAGATGAAATCGGCCGCTAGTGGTGTTTAATGAAAAACTAATGAAATTTTGAAAGACATTAACACGTGAGTGGTGCAGATGCCGACCAGGGCCTTGAAATGAATGTGAAAAAGTTTCCAAGATGCTCACGCTATCTCTCACGAACTCGCCACTTTCTGCTGCGTTTGCACGGGAAGAGTTAAGCAGGATGAGTGGGCCACACAGGACCAAAACAGTTCAGTGAGAAAAGACACTGCAGATGTTAATGATTATAGATTTACAAGGATGGACTTGCATGTGTAATGAGCTGCTCCAAGTCATGCGATGCCACCCTTAACATTTCTGTCTCTTTAAGCAGATTGTATATTCATGACTAGTCATGAGCTGGCACATTTGCCGAATTTCCACAGCGGCCACAAACTATTTGCAAAGCAGTAATGGATGCAAGGACAAATAAATCTGTTTATCAACACGAAGCAAGTTGACATGCCTCATTACATTAACATATCTCATCCAGCTCATTTGAGACTGTTAACCTCTAAACCTGCACCAAAATGTGCACTATACCTGAACAACAGTGTGTGGGCTGGATATCTAAATACTTAGGATAGATTCGCTTGACTTAAGAAGAAATGCCCACCATCTGGCGTGTGAAAGCTAGCTGGTGTAAGCTTCAGCAACTCATTCATCTTGGATAGACTGCCTTCACAGTCAACAGACAGATGTAGATCAGCCAAACTATCTCATTAATACCACGGAAACTTAGACAGCAGTGAAAAACATAGAAAAGGCCTGTTTGACTAAAAAAAAAAAAAAACTGGAAGAACGAGCTGTTATATTCTAATGCATATACATGTATGCATGTATTTCGATAATGCAAAGCTGAATTTTCAGCATCATTACTCCAGTCTTAAGTGTCACATGATCCTTCAGAAATCATTCTAATATGCTTATGTGATGCCTTAAGAAGCATTTATTCTTATTATTGATGCTGTGCTCCTTAATATTTTTGTGCAAACAGTGATACCTTTTTTTTTTTCGATTTACTTGATGGTTAAAATTTTCAAAAGAACAGAGTTTATTTGAAATTTAAACCTTTTAAAATCTGCGTAACATTATAAAATTCTTGACTGGCAATTTTGATTTGATTTAAAGCACCCTTGTTGAATAAAAGTTATTATTATTATTATTATTATTATTATTATTTAATCAAATAGAAAACCGTTATTGCAATAATAGTTTATAATATTTCTGTTATTAGTGTTTGGTTCACTTAGTTTTGTTACAAGTTTCATATGTAGGCAAACCTATGTGACCAATAGCTACCAGGAATAATCGAAATATAATTTATTTAATTAAAGTATATTTAATGCATGTGCATATACGTATATTGTGCAATTTAAAGCTCTTTCATGCTTCGAACTCTGCCATAGTAATGTATGTGAGAGTGTATGAGTTGGAAACAAAGCCTTTTGTACGTAAAAACTGCAATTATAGGGTTTAGCTGTATTACTCAGTTAAACCACTTTGGTATACTAATTTCTCACTTGAGTAGCTTTAATGTGTCCATACTATATAGAGTAGTATATTTATGTATGCACTCCCCTCCATGGCATTAAGATTCATACTTGTCATCCCATTTTCATTGTCCCTCTTAAATGATTGCCGAGACACTTGTTCAAGAATGTTTTTTTGCATTGCTATCAGATCCAGTGGCTTTGACCTCCTAAAACATTTGATTCCAGTCACAGCATAAGTCCAATTATTTCAGCTTTTTTTCATTTAAAAAGAGGAAGGAAAAAAAAACAACAACTGTCAAATCTATTCTAATCTATGCATGTGTGATTGCTGCATTAGGCGGTGTGTGCAGACATGTAAATTATCTCCACTAGAACAGAAATCACTCCCTCATTCAGTACAAAAGATGCTTGCTGAGTCGATTGCAGAGTCAGTTTGACGTCAAAACATGTTGGTAGGTGCATCTTATTTGTCTTGGATTTTTACTTTTGCCTTCTAAAACTCAGGTCATAGGGCACAATGTGTTTATTAATGGTTTATGTGGTTTGAGTCATTTTGCTCATCGGTATTTGGAATAAGAATAGATTTAGAGAGCTCTGTCTTTGTGCTTCAATAACAGCAATGCAGCAAAACCAACCAAAACAACTGTTAATAGGCAAGACATAGCAATTGCAAACTCATTTTTTTTCTGTTCTCACACCAGCAACTCATTTAGTAACAAAACAGGTCATTGATTTTACAGCTTTTCTCAAGGTTTTTATGACATATGAGTGACCCCTCGCAGAATTTGAGCATGCTCCATTAAATCAGAGTGGTTCAAATGATCCCGCAAACATTTCATGATTATCATGAGGCCTTATAAACCACAAGCAAGGAAGTGTGTAATTTACCTGGGATAATGTGACATGAACTCTAATGTGTAAATAAGGCTTTTAATTCTGCTGAAAGGACTGCTGCCCATGGTCTGCTTTTTGATCTGGTTTAGAGACAGAACCAAAACTGTGGCTAAATGCATCATGAAATTACTTGATGTCCTTTCTGTGTGGATTACCTATTGAAACCGGTTTTGGTGGGACATAGCAAAGGTGTTGATAATTTAATTATTTTATTTTATTTTATTTTATTTTATTTTATTTATCATTGTCACTAAATTAACTTCCAGCCTGTCATGGCTTTTGCTGCATAGATAGTCTGACATGTAGGACATTTTCATTCCTTTTTCATCTCTGATTTAAATGAAAACAGCTTGCTTAGGCTGATGCATATGGAATAATTATAGCTTTTTCACCTTCCACGAGAGTAAAGTATACACTTTAAATACACTAAAATCAACTTATTAATTCTATGAATTAAACATTCAATGAAGCTAAAATAATTTGTATTTGTATTTTATTTTTTTACATTTGAATACAAACCCATACTACTGCATCTTATTTAGTTAGTTAGTTAGTTAGTTAGTTAATGAACTAACGTTTAAAAGAATGCAAGTGGAATATATAAACATTAATTACATTAATGAATAGTGGACAATGTCTGTAAATACATACATTATTTCAATTTGTTTGTATATAGGCTTCAAGGTGACTGTTTCGTTGAATTCTGCACTTGACCATATTGACCATAGTTTGTAAAGGGAAAATGGTTTAGTGTTTCTGCATTTCTAGAGGTTTTTTTTTTTATAGATTTTTCTTCTCCACCTTATTCTATATTGAACATAACACACACACACATAAAGGATTCAAAATACATATTGGATTACTACATGACAGTTATTTGTCTTGAAGGTAATTGTTATGTCGGTTTAAAGTTTGAAATTAAATAAAGTTGTACAACCAGTTCTGCAGATCAGAGGTCTACCAGCACTGACTGCCGTCTCTCATCTCTCACATGGGCTCTACTTTCCCCTTTACAATGGCCGTTCTGCCAAGGCACTTAACCACAGTGATTAGCGAGTGTAACATTAATGGAGCCCAGAAGAAGAACTTTGGAATAATTCCCTTTTAAATTTCAAACGGAAATTAGCTTTCTTTTTGGAACACTAATTCCTTCTTTTCTGATATTCCAGACTGAAGAAGCATAATTTTCTCAATGATATTGACTGGGATGGATTCCTACCACAGCCAGACATCTCTAAATGTTTTATATTTTAAAATAAATCTTTCTGATCGTAATAATTCCACTAATTCTTTTTCAGCCAGCAAAAAGAACAAAATAAAGAGTGAATGTTCACGAGAGAGAGAGAGAGAGAGAAGAACTATTCAAACCGCACATTATAATACTAAACTGCTAAATAACCGTCAAACAGCTGCTATTTTACACTGCAATGTACCTCATCAACAATCCCATTATACCTCTAAAAATTAATTACGTTCACATTCACCGGTTGCAGATTATACACTATTTAGACATTACCCTGCTCTATAAACAATCTCTGATACATACAAATAACATGCAAAGAATAGCAGAGAAACTCACTGGCAGTAGGACGTCTATGATGTCTTCTCGAACTCTTCATTATCTTTTGTCAATTACTTGAATTTGTGGCTGTGCTTGATGTGTGTTTCTGCTGTCTACTAGCATTAGGTGGTTGGCTGGTATCGCCAGTGGCCATGCGGGCATGATTTGAGTGGCACAGTAGTTATTCACTGTAACTGGGTAATAACATCTAAATGTTTGTCAGATCTGAGGCCCCTCTTTGGTATTGCCATTATTTTTTTTTCTGTCAGAAACGTCACGTCAGATCTGGGAGTGTGTCAGCCGGAATCGTTCCCTTGAGCGCTGCAAACGCAGGAGGCCGATCCTTCAGTAACTGTGTTCTAGTCTTGCTGTGTTTCCACTGTTTGTTATGTGGCCATTTTTTGACTTTGTGCTGATGATAGATTTCCATTACAAAAATGAATGTTAAGTATATGCAGAAATAAGCTGCAAGAGTCATAGGTCAAATATAAATTTATTTCGCCTTGGCACTTTGGAAAACATGCATTGGCTTTGTTGGGAAAATCGTTATAATTAAATAAAGAAAAGCTAAAACAATTATTTTGGTTATTAATCTGTCATATGGCTGACATATTTTTAAACATGCTGTTAATCGGATGCCCTTCATACATCCTTGAATGCATTTTTTTATTTTTTTTTATTTAAGGATTGTTTCTGGTGAAATGCTTGAAAACCAATAATTAAAATGGAAATATTTGACATGTCCTAATTAACTTTTGATGGATGATTATTTCAATCAATAAATGCGTATAACTGATCTTATTTTAGTCTGCATTTGCTGAGGGAGCAAATTGTTTGAGCTGTTTCATTAGTTTCATTATTCTGACAACACTGGCAATTGATGCCAAGGCCCAGATCTACAATAAATTGAAGTTAGTTTCAAACTTTCTCACATAATCACTTTGTCTTCTTTATATAAAGCTGTTTATTAATAATTCAGTATATTTTAGCTCTACCAACTTAATTTGTCCTACACCGAGGGATTCTGGGTGCAGAATTCAGTCCAGAATGCATAAGGTGATTGAAAGGTCACACTTTATTCAGCTCTCGCTTGAATCCAAGTCTTGATGTTGGCTGGGGTTTGATATCTCATCACAGCAAACTGTCTGAACTGCATTACAGTTCAGTGTGCTCCAGAATGTGCTGTTCATGGTGTTTTCTTCCCACAAAAAAACACCTTTAGACAGTTTAATATGCATTCAGTTGTAGAAAATTGATTTAACGGTAAACGTGCTAATCATTTTCTCAGTGTTTACACCTTGGTTAACAAGCTTATAATGAATTGACTACTCATTATTCATTGTAGTATGTCATTCCATGGTTTCTGTTTCCCAAGGGTCACAATATTCATAAAGATTTTTTTCAAAGTGTCTCTCACAACATGTCCATACATTTCAGTAAATGCATGAACTAATATTAAGTTATTGTAAAGTGATACCACTAAAAGTATATTAAAATGGATAACACTTTACAATAAGGTCCCATTAGTTAATGTTAGTTAATGCATTAAGTAAGGGATAATGTACATCCAGCCGGTTGTTATTGCAGAATAACCCCCAACAGGGTTATTCAGCGATAACAACCGGCTGGATGTACATTATGCCGCTTATTACACGGCTACTTGCCACATAAGTAAATAATTAGACACAAAATTATTGATTTGAGTTGAAATATTTGAACGCAAAGCTTTCGTGAACACAGCAGTTGCGAGCAAGTGGCAAGTTCAAACTAGATGGACATTTAAGAGATACGGTGTAGTTACACAAAATTTCATCACATAAATAATTATGGTGATAAAAAGATTTAAGATGAAAATGTTTTAAAATCTTACCAGTTTGTTAGTAACCATAAACTGTTAGAACAATAAACATAATACATTACAGATCATTTGATATGTACTGAGTATTTATGCGTTTTTAACCTAAATCACAGCAGTGTGCGTCTATGAAGGATGTAGGCTGTCAAACATACACAACTGTTAGCCAATCATAGCAGTGCATAGCAGTACAACTCTGAATGACCTGTATTTTTACCCTAATTTTGTTACATGCAATATTCTGTGATATTAGGTTAATATTTTTTTGTTACATGCAACATTCTGTGATATTAGGTTAATATTTTAGTACAGTTCAACCACATGGCTCTGTGCATTTGTTTTTACGAATCCGGAATTGGATATTGTATTTCAGCGCTGAAAGTCTTTACAGTGTCCCACTGCTTTAGCCCCATTCTCTTTGACAGGAGATCAGGCACTTGTGATCATAGAAATCCTGACCAGTCACATTCCTGTAATGGCTTAGGTGTTATATGTGGTAACATTGCTGCGCAAGGCTGTTGACACAGTAAGCATCTCCTGGGCTCCTGGGGTACAGATGTCCTTAGGCCTGATAATTTACTGCTGCACATGCGTGCGTATGCTTGTGCAGAAGTTCAGTATGGAATATTGCCAGTGCTGGCATAACCGCATTCAAGTTATATTTTATTAATGGCCAAGTATAACTAGTTCACTTTGCTACATCATTAGATCAGCGGATACAATTTGTGCATTATATGTTAAATATAATGTATAATATATGTACATACAGTATATATATATATATATATATATATGCCAATGTTAATACACCTTTAAATGATTATATAAAGTACATGAATATTCTGTTTAATTGTATTATTTATGGTTAATAAATTCATTCATTTTATTAGTAACATTTTAGTTGAGCATGAGACTTTTAAGGATACATTTGATACTTTTTATAAAAATGTGTATATATACAATTAAATATTAAAATGAAATAATATAGCTTAAAAAGTCATAATTAGTTCATAGTAATTAATGTGTAAAATGCTTGTATATTTGGTTTAATTTTACATGTTCTCATCAACTAATATATATATTATATATATATATATATATATATATATATATATATATATTGATATGCATTTATCCTTCACTTTAAAATTATGTTGAAAATGAATTGTTTTCATTTTAAATGTAACTCATTTTAAAATGTATGATCCATTTTGCCATTAAATGTTTATATATTATTGTATACATATATGCATCTTCGATAATTTCTACACTATTAGTGTCTGTTATAGCGGATCATATTATTTGTTGATGTTTTCTCGCACACTTCTCAGTGAGAGCAGGAAAGGAAAGAGCAGGCTTAAATTATTTATCACACACTATACAGAGCCCAGACACCCTTTCCACAGTGGTCTGGACTGATAAAACGACTGCAGCTACATTAAAAAGGAGCTATACTTAGAGCTATAGTTATAACTTTACTAACGGAGGTGAAGGCAAGCGATATCCTCCGATACTATATTTTATGCTACATATTGCAGGGTAATCAGAGATGCTCCACACATCCAAATGAGACATGACATTTTCTTGACAGGCTTTCTTACTTGTAGCGATTAATTATTTATAATCGGCATACATAAAGTGTGTCAGGCTGGAGTGTAATCGTCAGAGTCTCATTAGTTTGAAGGGCATTCGGTTGTCACTCATCTTTACAAAACATACTTATAAATGAGTTATTGTCAGCAGTACCACGGAGTTTCACATCATGATTCTTCCATACACTTCCAGGGTAGTCTGTTTGTTTCAGTTCATGTTTTATTTCGAGTCAAATCGCCCATCTGTTTAGTGAAAAAGTGTGGAATGAAGATGTAAGCTTTAAACATGTTCTCACCAAGAAGTGTGTAAGTGTAACTACATTGTCCTTGTCAATCTCGTCATGTGTCTGCGTATTCACCTGACAGAGATATATAGTGCTCTCGCAGGAATTTTGATAGAATTTCTCTCAAAACAAACATAAGCTGTGAGTTTATCCAGCACACCATAACATTTTCTTCAAAGGGGAGTGATTTCCTAAGATGAACCTCAAACTGCTTTCGTATGCAGCGTGTTCAATGGAAAACATCCTCTGAAATGATGTTTGCAGATACACAGCTGGGCTGAAATGCATTAAATGTCATTTATAGGCCCAGAGAAGAGTGACAGCTCCAAACCATGCACTGTCCCTGTTAATTAAGGTGAGGCCGCCTTCTAGACACTGTCACAGGTTTGTGCCCAGTGTCACTGAGGATGATAATAGCACATGTAAATCTGTGTATAGCTGGAAGGTGTTGAGTAGTCATGATACCAAATTGATCGAATGGGAAAAAGGAATTGTGGGGTCCCAGTCGATTTTGCAGCAGTATTTGCTGCTCTCTAATGCTTATTAGGCATAAATACTAACGACATTGCAGTTCTTATCCATTTGAAAATCAAATATAAACAATGGCATGTTATGTCATTTGTCCTTTTATTAAGTTTGTTTCTTTCGAGCAAAAAAATAATAATAATAATATATCTCAATACACATACATAGAAAAATAGAACAGTTTCTCACATATCCAATTATGTTACACATATCCATACACAAACAATGTATTTATCAATGCTTTTATAATTTTCAATAGCATTTAAACATACAGTACTTGTCACAGTACAGAAGGAGACCCAAAATGGAGAGATAAAGGTTACCAGGGTTCTTTATTGAACAGTGGTGCTGAGAGAAGAGATGGAGAGCAAAACGGGTTAAAGGCAACAGTCTCAGTAACTGCAGGGATCTAGCTCACGTGGTGACGGGTTCTTTCCAGGATCGGACTGAAGATGACTTCGAAGAGACAGGTGGGTTCCAGGTTGGCGTCCGGGTTCGTGAATCAGGTAAGGAGTAGCGTAGAGAACTCAAGACCAGACAAAGTGCAACTGCAGTGACTGAGTATTTGAGCTAGTGTTGATGAGGTGGTGACAGGTGCGGCTGATTAGTACTCAGGTGATTGTGAACGGGTGTGTGAGGTGATTGGGCCTGACGAGGCTGGACTATCCCTGACAGTACTGTTCAAAAGTATTTTTGTTTTAAATAAATGAATGTGTTTATTTAGCAAGGACACATTACATTTATCAAAAGTGACAGTAAAGACTTACACTGTTACAAAAAAAATTTCTATTCATCCAAAACAATTAGCAAGGTTTCTATAAAAATATTAAGCAGTACAGCCATTTTCAACGTTGATATTAATAAGAAATGTTTCTTGAGCAGCAAATCGAATATTATAATGATTTCTGTAGCATGGATATTTTAGTATCATTGAGATACTATTACAGTTTTTCTTAAAGTTTTAATAATTTTTTATTTTAACATTTTCTGTTTTCATTTTAGTTCAGATTTTAGTAATTTTGCTGTGTTTTTGCAATATTGACTTGGCAACTATCTGAAATAGAAAAATATTATATATGTTATAAGTTTCAGCATTTTCATTCTTACAGTGGTATTTGAAAATCCTCAGAGGAAAGCTTAGATACAGTATATTTAAAAATAATCCTCTAACATGAATTACCAAAACTGGAGCTTGACCACATTTGTTGTGACAGATGTTGGAATCAGACAGGCTAGTATAGTGGGATGGTCAGATGACTTTTAAGTGATGTCATAACTGAGGCTGATTCATGACACTGATCAGCCTGATGCCACTTGCCTCTACACTGCTCAGTTGCTGAACACTGCTTATTGGCATAGGCGAGAGGGACATTTGTAAAACCATGAATCCTGTGTGATTCCATACAATGAGAACTGATATAAGAAAATATTAATTCAGTTAATGTACCACCTTTGATAATTTTTAAGAAAGTTTTTCAACTGGTGAGTCGACAGCCAGTAGAAGTCAATGCTAAATGCAAACAATAAAATTCAAGTAAGCATATCATCAATATGCCATTGTAAAAAAAAAAAAAAGTAATCAATTACTCACTCTCATGTTGTTCCAAACCTGTATGAGTTTCTTTCTTCTGTTGAACATAATGGAAGATATTTTAAAGAATATGGGTAACGTCTCGGTTACGTATGGTAACCCTCGTTCCCTGAAG
>NW_015657978.1:238790-246057 GCF_001515625.1 Sinocyclocheilus rhinocerous | reverse complement strand
TAAATACTTAAATGTTTGTAATAATACAAATAAATTTAGCCTTCATCAGCTTAAGATATTTAAAAAAAAATCTTTAAAAAAAAAACAACAACTTTGAACTCTATACAGATATGCTGATGTCTGTCACTCATGTTGATGTGATGTCTCCAGCAGTGCTAAGGGGGCTTGTCTGCACGGTTCATTAAAGCGACCCTCTTTTGGGAGCAGACTGTGACTCCGCTCTCTCTCCCAGGGAAACTCTTGTTGAAATTTGGATGCAGACCCACTGCAATTTCCAAATGCTGCTGCCTAAAACATCTAATACTCAGATTTTTAAAAACAATGGCTGTGCCAAAGAAATGATAAATCCTCTATAAATCAAAATGTGCTAGATGTTACTATTTTTCTGGTGTTTTTTAAATCCATTGTTGCTGTGCTCTTTGCTACTGAATAGGTCTGTTTTGAAATGGCTCTGTAGTTATGAGTTGGGGGACTTGTGTGATACTCCATAAAAATGCTGCTAAAGAGACCTGGTGTGTGGAAAATACCCCAGTACACTTACAATCACCACAGGAAATGGGAAGAGAAAGAACAGAACAGAAAGAAGTGCAAAAAGGTACTGAGAGATGTCAGACCAGCAAACACCTGCAGCAGATGTATGGTCTCTGTACACTACATATTACTGCACAGACTGCTTTCAATTACACAGACAAATAATGGTATGTTAATGGATATGACAGTGTTAATATATTTGGTCTTGGCAAACTAGATTTGCCTTGAACGTTATGGCTGCTATGAGCACGTTAGATATAGGCATACATAAATCCCATAGCAGATCTAGACAGGTGGAGCTGGAGGGTTTCAGAGAGACTTGCTGCAAAGACTGAAGAATCATTGGCTTGCTTGCTTCAGCAGAAGCCAGTCAGCTTGTGCTGTGCAGTAAATTATGTGATTGCTAGCAGATTGCATGTACATTATCTATCTATCTATCTATCTAATCTTAAAATTTCATGACTAAACTAGATATTTTTTTATCTCACCCTCATATCATTTAAACCTGTACGACTTTCTTTCCTAAGAAAGCAGATATTTTAAATGGTGTTTCTATTGTTTTTATGCATATAATGAAAGCCAGTTTGGTCCAAAACAACATTGGACTTTTATTAAAATAAGAAAAAAACACTTTTTTTCCAGAATGTCTACTTTTGTGTTGCACAGAGGAAAGAAAGTCACAAATGTTTAAAATGACATGAGGGTAAGTAAATGATGAGAATTCTTTGAATTCTTTGGTGAATCATTCCTTTAAAGAGACACATCCACAAACATAAACACTAGATGATCAAAATTCACTAAGACACAAAACTCCAAGAATTGATCTCAAACCCTGCTCGTCCTTTAAGCAGAAATAATACTAGACCTTGCAGCCAACCTATTAAAGCGTAATCAGGCCAGTCCTGTACTCTACTGTACTGTCAGTAGAGTACAGATTACACACTCTTAAGAGAGAAAATGGCCTTCTCATTGACTAAGACAGAGAGCAAGCTGATCTTTCTGTCCCTCGACTGCAAAAGTTTGTGACATTAACAAAACTTGAATTCAAGGGTAGCTAATGACTCGTATAAGTATAATATAGAATGAAAACTCTACAGGCAGGGTTGAATGGACATTGGCGGTGTGGACGACTGGGTAAAATATTGCAGACAGGTCTGTTTCCGTGCAAACTCTCAATGAGCAATCACAACTGAGACAGAATGGCATCATGGTTGGCATGTCAGAGCAGACTGGGGCTGGAAATATACCTCTATCCGTCCGTTCATTTTGTCTTTTGATCATCCATCTATCAGCTGCGTGAAGAGAAGTGACAAATGGAATCTGGGCAAGATGTCATGACTTTTTGGCTACGGAGCCACGCAGACGAGAATGGAAAAGACGTCAACGTCAATCTGTGGTGACTGAGCGTGGCACGTACTGCTTCTAAATTGTCGAGAAACATCCCAGCATGTAGCACAAAGAGAAGCGGATGTAGTTCAACAAGATAACCTGCTAAAATGACTGAACATCAGAAAATAACAGACGATGAATTTGTCACATTTATAACCGGAGAAACTGGAGAGTTCTTCACTGTTTTCCAAACCCATGACCATAATCTCTGCCTGCTTTTACTGGTTTATAAAATATCAGTCACATCTTTCACAGCATTTCAAAAATTAAGGGCAGGAAAATTGGTTCTGCCCAAAGCAGACAGACATCATCAGTTCTTGGTGTCTCATTTTTACTCTGGGCATCCAAAGTGTGCTTGAGACAAATGAACGTTGTTCTTTAATAATGTCACTGAAGGCCTGTGAATGATGTTAAAATGAAGTTGGCACATGTGTCGTCTCTGCTCTGCCAGCTCTACCCTCACTAGCTGTCCAGGAGTGCAGTCTCCTCCTCCCCAGTTCAACATCCACTCCGTCTCTCCGTTTCACTGTCTTTCTTTCGAGTGTCTGTCTCTTCTAGTCACTCTATAGATAAATCCATCTTAAACCGTCTGAATTTGTCTTTTGGTTTGCTTCCATTTTTCAGACTGTTTCCTGTGATCATTTCTGTCCTGTTTCTGTCTTCAACTCGTCTCTGACGTTCACAGTTTTTTAAACCTAATGTCATGGTTCTTGTTTTCCCATTGCCTTCCCAGATCATACTTTTGGTTGAGGTTTCATTCACTGTAATGGCCGTCTTTAAACAGCAGCCCTATTACTGACTCCGTTCTTCCATTCTCTCCATTCCATTCACGTTTATCAGTAATCGCTGCACTATAAATATCCACGATATCCTCTGTTTCTGGGTCAGGGTGGTTGGAAGAGGCATGAGGCCCAACAGAGGAATGAAGAATGATAGTGCTTCTTCGCACATGACATTTTCTCGTATTATTTAAAAACTCTCCGTGGTGAAAAACACAACAGTCTGGACACTGTTGGACTTCCTTTCCTCAGCCTTTGAATCGCAGCACATTCATCTGTGATGGATCAAACTGCGTCGAGGGTGCTGACATGTTCTGGGCTGTGGATTTGACTGGCGAGCTTGAAAGAACAACCAAACAGTGGCAATACTGTATGGGGGTAAACAGGGTGAGCAAGAGAGAGACCGACAGAAAAGCATATTTCAGCCTCATGGACACATGACCTCTCATAAACAGTAAAGCTCATCTTAAGACAGATTTTATTTCATATTTTTAGGATTTCTGTGCGTCTGCACAGCAGATGACAAACAATGACAGTCCGATCATGGCCAAGATAAAGCGGCCTCGGCATCTGTGTGTGAAATGTGTGAAATCTTCCCCTCATTTTGTATCTACCAGTCAGAGTAAACACAAATCACCACAACACACTCTCTACCAGCCAAATAACAGAACAGTCTGTACCAGAGTCACAAATTAACTATGGGCATGAGGCAAAAATGCAAAAGTGACACAAATGCCCCAGATGTTTTAAATGGGGCGCAAAATTGCTCCTTTAGTAAAATCATCTGTTGTTTTATTGTGTTATGTAACAAACATATTTAATAATATGCTATTTTAGGCCTAAGTAGTGATGGATTATAGTGATTATAGTGACGCAGTCAGATTTTTATATTCACTTTCTTAAATATAACATTGTTTCACATGTAGCTATTTTTAGGTGTTTTTTATTCATTAAAAGCTTTTAAAATACAGAATATAAGGAACATCACTACTCTGGCTGTAGACAGTACAGAGCTGCATTTCATCTATGATAGGAACAACAGTTATTTAATGCAGTGTTTATTGTGTAATGATATCTTGTGCATTGTTTTACAGCTATTTTTATATTTGATAGTAAATTGATTTCATAATTACCAGGTGTAATTGTTCACATTGATAATTGATTCATTTTTAGTATTTAACATAAATGGATGGCATGCAGTGTGCTTTTGAACAGCAATAATTACAGGGTACAAATATTAAAAAACTGTTAAAGAGATACGATAATTCTTTTATCATTCATTCATCCTCACGTCATTCCAAACCTGTATGACCTTCTATTCTGTGGAACATAAAAGAAGATATTTTGAGAAATCTCTCAAATGATTTTTGTTCAGACAAGTGAAGTCAATGGTAATCAAAACATATTAAAATATTGAAATGTTGGCCTACCACCAATTTAAGAAATTACGTTTTAATTTAGTTTTAGTTTTAATTCTGCTCCGCAGAAGAAAAAGTCATACAGTTTTGAAACATCATAAGGGTGAGTAAAGGATGAAATTTTTGGGTGAACAAGAAAGTACATTTTTGACACTGGTCTGTTCATGATGAAGGAAACACTCTGGGAAAAAAAAACTTTGTGTTAACATTTTTTCTCAGAGTCTTGACCATTCAGAAGACTTAGAGGTCATCCATTGGCTTCCTGTTCTGGACGTGGATGAGTGGATCTGCTATTTGCTAATGGCTGGACGAATGATTCTGATCTCTCACCCTATCGGTACCTATAAAAGTCTCACAAACAGACTTCAGACACACTAGCTAGAGGACATAGCACGCCACTGAGGTATTACAAGACAGTATCTGCACTCTGACGTATGTCAGGAAGAGAGACAGAAGGACAAAGAGAGGGAGAGAGAGAGAGAGAGAAGCTCGTAGTGAAAGCATTTGCTTAAAGTGCTATCAGACTTAGATAAGGCTCCATCTAGAATGCATCACAAACCTTTTTCAGCTCCAATAAAATCCAGTTTAGCTTCAGCTTTAGTGTCATTCCAAAATGGAAAAAACGATTAAAAGCAAGAAACTTTGAAATCATTGCAAATGATTTTGCAGAATGGAAAAGCTTGTTTTGATCTCACATTACAAGTTTGTATGTTAATTCTGCCCAGAGATGAACACAGAATTACTTTCGACCGCAACCTCAGGAAAAAAAGAAAAAAAACTGTGATTGAATATAATATAACAATGTTTGAAAGTGTTTTCTGAACTAAATAATGATTGTAGACTTGATCCAAAAATACATAGTTAAATGAATTGCTACGATGTTCCTTCTAAGGTTTGCTCACACGCACTTTCTTTCGTTTTAACATGCGCTCTTTGATTCTCTTATTTCTATTTTCATTTGTTAATCTATTCTTGGGAAACTGACTCTTTTTGTTTTCCCCCTTCCCACAAATATGACAAATATGCACAGGCCCTGCTTTACTATTTCTGATGCTCTAATTGTCGAAGTCTTTCAGTTTAAAGCCATTAGGTTCTCTACACTCATCTAATAGCCTTCCATTCATTCACTGTTTCTTTCCTCCTGTCTGCTATCTATTCTCACATGTAAGCAGCCAGAGCAGTGCGTGTCTGTTTACACCTCTCCTCCACACAAGTCACCACAATCCACACACACTCACTTTTCAAGTGTGCCTCGGACTATTTGCAATTCATCACGATGTATTGCTCTTGAGTTTCAGAACAGTTTATACACAGAACCGTGCCGAGACACTAAGAATTCAGTTTTTGGAATATGTTTTGAAATTTATCATTTTCAAGTTACAAATGGCTCCAAAAACAAAATTATAAAAGATGGACGAAAACTTATCTAACAGTGTCTGGATACATAAAGAATGTTGTAATAAAATAAGATATTTATTCATGCTACTAAGAGGATGCTTACTTGCTCTCCAAGATCATTTTATAAACCTACTGAGAATACTAAGAATTTCTAATAAAAATGCTAATTAGAATACTCTTTACAATTTTATCATAATTATTTATTATAATTATTACACTATAAAAATTAATTTATAAAAGCCATGAAAATACTATTGCGAAAAGTTAGTGGTACAGTGCCTTAGTATAATGAATGCAATCACTTGTCTAAGTTTCTGTATTTGTTCATATCTCTCATTAAAATCATCACAATTAAAAGAACCAAAGACTTAAACTACTTCAGTCTGTGTGCATTGAATTTATTTAATACACGAGTTTCACAATTTGAGTTGAATTACTGAAATAAATGAACTTTTCCACGACATTCTAATTTATTGAGATGCACCTGTATGAATGCTTAGATAGGTGTCGTATTCCCATAGGTAGATGGGGATCAGCTGAAAGTCAGCTGATGCGAGCTTGACTAATGTGTCCTGCCAAAACGAATGCTATGCTTGATATTTCCTCATCTCAGTTTTTTTATGTGGCTTTTATTGTGCATTATTCACTATTTTAACTCTCTTTCACAATACTTCAGCTTCATCCTCCAATTTCTAGCTCATCTCTCAACTCCCCTTTCTTCCTTTCCTACTCCCTTCCCTCATCTCTCTTTTCTCCACTTTTCACTTCTCCCAACATTCTCTCCTCTCTCCCTTTGATGATGGATGAGGAGACCCCATCCTGACAACTGTAACCTAGAGTCTGAAGTAAATCTTGGCCTCAGCCTCCTCTTTCTTTAGGATTGTCCAGTCGTCCATCCCTGTTTTGTGAGGGATGGAGTGGGAGAATAGAGAAAACTTCTCCAAGAGAAGGAAATCTTGGTGTTTCTGTGAGTGCGTATGGGTAGTTGACATGAAATACTCTTAAAACTGTTTTAAACAGCATTATATTATATTATATTATATTATAATATATTAGGTTGGATGTGTAGTACAACTGTGCAAAAACAGCAATAAAAGTGTGCTGTGTATTTCCAGCTGTACACACAGAGGGCTGTCAATCATCTGATGAACAGCAGGCCCTGGACATTAATAATGCCTGAATTTACGTGCTCCCACTCGGTTGCATGTTTAGACTTGGATGAATTGCCCACCTGCCTCTGATCGCGGTCAGGTTGGCCTGAAATCTGAGTTGGAGAGATTGTACTTTTCTTGGACAATGACTTTTAAAGCATTTTCTTTCGGTGGCTTCAGTCCAATGAGTCTGCAGGACTCTTATGAGTGACTGGCACCTATAAGCCCCGGTGGCCTTGTCAAGCCTCTCTGTTTTCGTTTAACATATTTCTGCATCCTGCCTCTGTTTAATGTCCACTGACCTTGAAAAATAATGTCTTTTCATGTCATAAAACACAGGTGACATTCTTGGTTCTGTGAAGAAATATATCCCACAGAGCAGGGCTAACACACTAAAGCACAGCAAAACAATTGATTGGAAAAAGAGAACCTTTTTTTTTGGAATTTTTTATACATACATTACTGATTACAAACATATAAAGAATTTCTACTTTATATTTTATATTTCTGGGCAATGAAGGAGAATCATTGTCCTTTATGTCTTTACCGTTACTTTTACTTTTGATTAATTTAATGCATCCTTTAATTTCTTTAAAAAAAA
>NW_015657978.1:235145-238164 GCF_001515625.1 Sinocyclocheilus rhinocerous | reverse complement strand
ATATATATATATATATATATACACACACACACACACATATAATATAAAAAATCTTACTGAACTCAAAACATTTTGAACGGGTGTAATAGGCAGCTGTACCAAAAACCCTCAAAGTTAGATTTAACTATTGAGATATATATCACTTTCATCTCATTCATTTCAGTTCACTGAAGCATAATATCATAATATATTCATAAACTCCTCAAATGACACATCAGTTACAATAACTGGATCACACAGAGTCTGTTGAAAGCACTATGAGGACAAATAACATGTCGCTCTAGAATAAATGGTGCAGCAGCCAGTTTATGTCCCATGTCATGCACTTTCACTTTCCACCAGCCCCTGATGCAACCTGTGAAAATACATCTAAAGCATTAGACAAAGTTCTGAGAAATATTTTCCTGCATGCTCTCACTTTACTGCGAGCTCCCATCAGATCTGACAGTGCGGCATAGTAATAGATATCATACAGGACGGCTCTAAAGCCTGTACCATGCATGCAGGGAAAACACGGAGCGAGATTCCTGCCATTAAATATCCCATTAAAGTGCAATTTGACATAAAATCCCTGGCATGTACCCTGGAATTCTCTCACTTCTTGTTTTCAGTGAAACTCCCATCAGGGTTCCCGTTGCATTTTATTTCGTATTTTTCTTACACAATGGCCTCTTTAGTTTTCCATCAGAGTGTTTGTTGGCCTGACGGCTCCTTTGCCACGTCTGATCTGTGAAACGTCAAGTGAGGAGTGATAGAAAGGAAGAGAGAGCTCCTTTAGATCCAATTTGTTCCATTAAGCTACATTTAACCAGTGCATTCTGAGATGCCACTTTGGTTTAAAGATGTCTGAGCTAAAACCTTAGCGTCTTGGCTAACACAGTGCAGAGACAGACAGACAGCAGTTTTAAAAAAAGAAAACATAGACCATAGATCTAAAAATTTCAACCTCACGCCATATTAGTCTGAAACTTGAGGAATATTTATACGAAAATATTCTGGAACGTAGAAAGAAAGAAAATGGAAAGAAATAGAATAGCAGAGGAAAGAGAGAGAGTGAAATCTTAGGAGGAAACGATACAAACCCCTTTTAACCAGCAACAAGACTGAATGACAAATTCAATATCAATTTAATTCAGAGTTTATTGCTGTATTTTGTTCTGATTGATCCCTTATTTGTTGTTGCGCAAATGTTGCTGTGTGATCTTCTCATCTGCAAGCTGACAAACAGACACTTCATCTACCTGAAAGCCAACAGAATTCTTATCCAGGAAGTGGTAGGCCTATTTACTATGAAAGCCGAGAAAAGCCACATAACTCATAAATATTCTTTAAAAGTATAACTGCGTCTTGGAAGAACTGATTAAAACTGAAATAAGCAACAAAATACACCAAAGCTCTTTCCCTCTGTCTATCTCAGCAGGTGTCTACATAAGCAGCCTTGCATCACATAGCACACAGGGAGTTTAAACATTGGTCCAGAAAGTAGTTAGCAACAGCTTTTGGGTTTGAAGAGAATTCCAGCGTTCTGTTCCTCAGCCCCGAGATAATGCAAACCATGTTTGTCAGTAAGAAATGGCAAAACGAAATGAGAAACACAGTAAGACAAAGACTGCACGGCGAGATCCCCGAGGCTCGATGTGAACAACAATATGTAAGCGAAGAAGTGAAGAGCAAACAATGTTATCAGTTATGAATCCTGTCAGGACAAAGACCCAGTGTTCTGACCTGAAGAAACTCTTTCTCAAAGAGAAGAGAGAGCAAACACATGCGCTCGAAGGTCTTCGTCGCAGACACAGTATCTCACATAAATTCCTACCAATGATCAATAGAGGCTGACATGCTTCCAGATGATGATGAACAGGGCTTAAATAATTGCCATAACTCTCCCGAAACATATTTGTCATTTTGGAATGTCTAAAAGATTTGCGATAACATCACAAACACCTGGAGGACTTAAACAGCACATGGGAGCAAACACAGCTGACTGTGAGGACTGCAGACGCTTCCTACCGAGAGACTCCGAACCAACGCTGACCTTAAACAAATAAGTTAGAGAGGCCTAAACTTTGGCAGAGTTTGCCTTTTTCAGTAAATGAGAAATGTTGGGTTAGGTGAAAGCTCTTGGAAGTCATTATCAAGCAGCTGCAATGAAGAAATTGGTAGAAAATGGCCAAAAATGTTTAATTACTTATTAAAATAAAGCTGTTTATTTTCTAAATACTATCACTAAATAATACAAGTATACTACTGTAAGATTGTGTGATGTTTTTGAAAGAAGTTTTTAATACTCACCAAGGCTGCATTTATTTGATCAAAACTATGGGTAAAACAGTTTAAATTCAGTGTATTTTAAAATGTAATTTTTTCCTGTGATGACAAAGCTGAAATTTTAGCAGCTGTCTTCAGTGTCACATGATCCTTCAGAAATCATTCTAATATAATTATAATTATCAATGTTGAAAATGGTTGGGCTGCTTAGTATTTTTGTGGAAACCGTGATTTTTTTATTTTATTTTATTTTTTCAGGATTTTTTCAAAAGTTCAAAATCATTATTTCTTTAAAATTGATTTTTTTGTAACAAAATCAATATGTAAGCGTAAGTCTTTACTGCCAGTTTCAATTAATTTAATGTCTCCTTGCTGAATTAATATTAATTACTTAAAAAAAACTTTTTTTTAAGTTTATGGGCCCCCCAATTTTTTAAACAGTAATGTATATATTGCAAAAACCCATTGAATCTAATTAAAAATTGTAATATTAAAAAATACATATTAATGTTTTTTCATAAGTTGTTTTAAGAACCTCTCAAATGTTCTGCAAAATTTAAAAGCTGAAACCCCTAAAGATACATTCAGACTTTCTACAGTGACCTACGTTATGCATTAGTCTACCATGAGGTGAGATGTGGTTATGTTTAATATACACAATAGAAGAGACTTAAAGAGAAAATTATTTAGGTCAGAGTTGGGCTCACTTCAGACATGAAAGAGACTAAAATTATGTTCCACACGCGCACAC
>NW_015657978.1:233678-234743 GCF_001515625.1 Sinocyclocheilus rhinocerous | reverse complement strand
ACACACACGCACACACACACACACACACAGGCTTCTGACATCTTTAACCCTAAAGTTGATATACACTTCCACACTTGCAATAACACACAAACATCTCTTTTGATTAAAAACTTCTTGTTTCTTGAACTATATTTACTGTACAGTATGTTCTGTTTCATTGCAAGTTCAAATCTGTACTTCCATGACCTTAACCATTTTATCAAAAGTACAAAGTTTAATATATAAGCGCACATTCTTTGAACTATTGAACTGCAATATTTTAAACTTACTAGTATTTTCATACTATTAAAAACGTATTTCATAATATTTGCAAATGTCAGGTTGAAATGAAATGATTTATAGAACTATGTGTATGTGTAGAATAGAGAAAACATATGACCCCTCTGTGACTCTCCTTGTTGTAGAACAAGAAGCCACAATCATACATAGACCAAAACACAGCTGATACTGGGCTAAAGAAACAGCTTCAAGATGCCCTTCTTCCTCACAAAGAGCGAAAGAGACACACAGACAAGGAAAGAATGCTTCCATTGTCCTCATTTGTAAGTCGCTTTGGATAAAAGCATCTGCTAAATGTCTAAATGTAAATAAATGCAGCCTTGGCTTGGTGAGCATAAGAGATTTCTTTTAAATAATTTAAAAAAATCTTACTGACCAAACTTTTGAATGGTAGTAAACAGGAAACAAATAGTTTTATTAGGACCAATGGATTGCTTTGACTATATAGATTTATCTACTCTCACACAGTAGCGGCTTTTGTTCTAGACTGAAGTGTAAATGCAACAACCGTATGATGTTCATTAATCATGGTCATGGTACGGAGTTGTCTGTTATTTTTGCCAAAATACTGAAAACCGCAAGGACAAGAGATAAATAACTTTGGTAGAACTGCAAGCGATAAATCGTCTGATTTCATTCTGCTTTTTGGTAACGAAACCAATAAAAGTATTAACTTTCTCATCAACAGGAGGAAAAAAACTCTTCGGACATTCCAATGTTTATTTGAATAAACATTAATATTTGAGTTTTGTTAAACTAATTAAAAAGAAGCTTAGTTTACCGCGG
>NW_015657978.1:223889-232307 GCF_001515625.1 Sinocyclocheilus rhinocerous | reverse complement strand
ATATATATATATATATATTTAATGTATTTATACTGTATATATGTACATGTATGTATGTGTGTGTGGCTGTACATACACATATGTAGTTGTTTTTTGGTGTTTGGCTTAGTGTTATGTTAGAATCATTATTATACTCATACCTTTTGTTCTTTTAATATTTTTTAATTGTTTTTAGCTTTATTTTTTTGTTTTTATTTAAATGTTTTAGTTTTGAAATGTTGTTGTATGCATTTGTCATTTTTATTTAATTTCTTTTATTTTCTTAAATGTGTGTATATATATATAGTATTTATAGAGTTTTAGCTTTTAGTTTTAATTACTTTTTCTTATTTGTAAGTCGCTTTGGATAAAAGCGTCTGCTAAATGACTAAAAGTAAAGTAAAAGTAAATGTCATATCTCATCCTTGGAGAGAGTGTGTTCAGTTGATCTTTCCGTTCCGTTGATCATTCTGTAAAAAACACCCAATCACTCATCTCTTATTATGTGCTCAGCCACCTGTAGTCCCATCAGTGATTCATTAAACAACATAACATAAATAGGAGACACTGACTTGTTTTATTACTGGATGATTTGTGAGACATTGTTTGTTCATTCTTGAAAGAAAACTTTCAGGGGCATTACTATTGTATTGTAATACAACAGAATGGAATGTCCAAAATGTTTCCTCCCATTTGACATTGTCACTAATGTCAAGAAGTGACAGAAGTTAATACTTTTGTTGCAGAATAAAATTAGACCATTTATTACTTACAGTTCCACCATTGCTATTCATCTCTTGACTTGTCCTTGTGGTCTTCAGCACACATTTTGCCTTATCACATGTATGTCCTTAGTCAAATCTATATAATCACTGACTTAAACTTCAGCAATTTCATTTATAACTAGGTGTGTTGATTCCTTGTTGGTTTTGATTTGCTCATTTAAGAAAGCCAAATTACTTTTTAGATTTGTTTTCAGCGTATCAGAACCACATTGCTCACTCCACATCCTAAAAGTCAGCATTTTTTAAAGATTGTTTTAGTGCACCCGTATTGTATACTACCTTGACAACCATTCCATAATGTAGGAAACAAAGGTAAACACACTGGAGTTCACACAAACGCAATATTTCCTAGGATACGGGGTTAGGATTGTGTGAGTGAATGCCTCCTAAGTGAGCTAGGATTTCACTGCAAGGCTCAATGTTGACTCAAATATGTGAAGAGTGTGTCTGAAGCTCAGATCTTCTGTAGCACATAATTACTGAGCTCAGACCTGATGAAACGTTTGTGCAACAAAGTGTTCCCTCTAAACAACTAGACATTTCATATGCATAGTAAACAACTTGTATGATGTTACATGATGTTCTAGTTGTATAATCACGGCTCACAATATGTGGGTGTATCTCACAGAAAACAGGTCACAGAATCAACCCCAACATCAGAAGAAATAAACATAAAAAAGGCATATTTTAATTTTTACAGCTAAACAGTTCTCCCCTCATTTCTTTATATATACAAAAAGCAGTACAACATTGCATACTGAGGGTCAATGAGTTTAATTGTCATTTAAAATGTCGATTTTTAAAATGTTTTTATAGATTAATAATGTATTATTTACTCAACCATGAGAATATAATCTTTCTATGCTTTTCTCCATGTATGTTCTGATCAAGAGTTAATACAAAAATGTAGCGAAAGACATGTATGTTTTCCTCTGGAAATGTTTAAAAAGTGAATTTTCTATAGATTTTTTTAAAGAAAAAAGGTTTAACGCATCAAAACTTTTACCGATATACCAACAAAACTAGTTATCAACACACTTTCAGTTGTGTTAACACAATCATTTTTCATTTTAAGTTCTGTGCATAAATTCTATGACAAGTTTCGATTTGATAATGAGGGAATTTGAGGTCAAAGGTTAAGCTAGGCTGCTGACACAGTTTCTGTGCCATTTTTCAGTGTAAGAAAAAAAGGAAGTTATTTGTAGGATGAGACAGATGTGAGAGGCACAGACTGGGCATTCCTCTTCTAACCACAGCGTGTGTGTCCTCATCCAAGACATCTAATCAAGGCACCAAATACAGAGTGTGTGTTTGGAGGTCACTGTTAAGCACAGGGGGATGATAAGTGTTCTGACTGAATGTCTCATTGTGTATGGATGCTTATGTTGAGCGATGCGGCCAACAAACATGCAGTCTGTCAGCCAGCCAGCAACATCCCTGTAGTTGAAACGCCTTAGCGTGTGAATTAGAGCGTGAAAGAGAGAAGGAAAAGAGAAAACTTTAGATAGTTAGTTAGGATGTTTTTGTGTTTGTGCATGTAAGCGCAAGATTGTGTGCGAGTGTTTGTGGTTGAGTCCTGACGCCCCGTTGTGGTGTGTTAATCACAGCGTGCATGACTGTCTGTAAGCCTACGCGTCTGTCCGGTTAACTTAAACACAGAGGAGGATGCACACACGAGCGCTGTACTCCACATACCCCGACCCTGATTTATGGCTCGGCTGCTATACGATGCTATAAAAATGTTTGGAGTGTTGCACTGACTGCGTTGTAATAAAACATCCGCGTTTAAGTGTCTGTTTCAGCTACATGCAGAATAAAACCCCAAACAGTTTCTTATAAATACAGCAACACTTCATATCACACAAATTTAGCACCAGGATAGGTGAATTTGTTTGTGCTTGTTTGTTTTAAAGAGCAGTTTTACTTGCACTGTGTGTATATACTCAAGCAGTGATAAATAGTGTTTATTGCAATATCTGTGCATGTACATGTCTGGATATGCACCTTCTTAAAGGGATAGTTCATAAGTTTACTCACCCTCATGTCTCTAGAAGGAGAACTATTAGGGGCATTGATCGTTAATTACTAATCCAATTCCAAGGAAAAGGCAAGAAAAGGCAGAATAAAAACATAATAAATCATATAGCATTACTGTTTACATATAGCATTCTTGACTTGTCCTTGTTGTTTTCAGCACACCTTTTGTCTTGTAAACCTATATAATCATCGACTTAAACTCTCAAGTGCTGTTGAATAAAAAACTAACTTGAGAAAGAACATTGTAACGGTTTGTGTCCATACAATGAAACAGTATTGGACCCCATTGACTTTCATTGTATGGACCAAAACAAACAAAAAAACAGTTTTTACAAGATTTTTTTTGTGTTTGACAGAAGAAAGAAAGTCATACAGGTGAGTAAATTTTTGCGTGAACTATTCCTTTAGGTGTATGTGTGTGTGTGTGTGTGTGTTTCATCCTGGACCATAACAACCACAAACATAAAACATTCCCCCCAATTTTCTTACTGGTGCTTGATCAATATGACCGATTGTTAAACTTTACATTGGTAAAATAGTTCACCCAAAAATGAAAATTATGCAATCATTAAATCACCCTCAATGACCTTAATCACCCTTTCTTCTGTGGAACACAAAGATATTTTGAAGAATGGTGCAACTGTATGTTTTTATTAGGTCCAAACCAACATTAGACCCCAATGACTTTTATTATATGGACAAAAAACACAGACATATTTTAAAAGATCATCTTTGGTGTTCGATAGAAGAAAGAAAATCATAATGGACTGGAATAACATGACGGTGCATAAATCATGACAGGAGTTTTATTTTTGGGTGAACTATCCCTTTAAGTGTGCATTTCATCACCACAAACATTGTGGCCAACCAATTAGTGGTTAAACAATATGAGTTTTTCAGTGACAGATGGTTAAACTTTACATTTAGTCCTCGACATCCTTGGTTTCAGCATTACAGTCAACCTTGGCACTTCTGTGAATGTGAGTGTGTGTTTTTGGTAAGTCTCCATCAGGGGACTGCAAGAATAATTAGGCTCGGTCGTTTTTACACGTGTGATTGTCTGTGTGCATGCATGAGCGAGTGTCGTACCATCAGAGCAGGAGTCATCGCTGCTGACGCTCAGTCTTTCTGCGTTGCCCTGGACATATTTGTTGTAGAGTTTGATCCTAAGGGCCCAACTCAAATCAGGCTGCCTAACTGTGTTCTTCAGCCGCCGTCGAGCATTGGCAAACCAGTTAGACACCTGAGAAAAGAGGGAGGGTGTTGGAATGGTACTGAGGAAAGAATGACCAATAAATAAAAGGAATTATGAATGGTCATAAAAGACACAAAAGATTTGTTTATTATTGATTCAGTTTTTCTGTCTTCCATACATAGATGTGTGTGTTTGGACTAAAAGCTCCATATACTACTTTATTTATGGGGAAACTATGAAAACTATTAAAAATAGCAGGCTGATGCCACACGCAGATATCCCAGGAACACTGTGAATGTAACATCACATTAAGTCTTCTTCAACTGAGACGATGACGACCTGGGTGCTTATTCTGGCCTCTGCCACTCTCACCTAATAATATTCCTTTTCTTCTGCCCAACGTCTGTCTTTTTGCAATAAAAACAATATTTAACCCAGTCTTCTCCATTTCACAGAGACCATTAGATGTTATACTAGGAAAACTTTTCATGCCCGATACACTTCAAGCCACTTATGACAGGCATTGTGCTTTAAAAATGTTATTCAAGCTCTGGGTTTCCTGACCTCTGCTTTATATAAAGTTCTCAAAGAGCAAAAGCCATATTTTTCACTTTAAGCTGGTCAACGGAGGCCAGTTTTTGAAGGAAGCATTGAGTATCATAGGACGTGGTAGCAAAGTACTAGCAATGAGAAAAGTTCAGGTGTATTCTAAAGTCTAGAGATGTTCAAGATGTGTTCAGTCACGTAAGATTATTTATTCACTGAAATTGAGCATAAGTTTTGGGTTTGTAAGTATTTTTTTCCCATATTGCAGTGCTGTCTGCTCACATTTTTTAACAAATGGGTCCTTTTCATGAATATTAGAACCAGATTAAATTTGTAGGGTCATCCAGAAAAGCATCTTCAGGCTGGGCCAATTCTTAACAAATTTAGAGAACATGTTTATGTCTTCATGTATATACAGAGACACAGACTGAGACAGATATGTACACACAAACTGACACTCAACACAGACTGGAAAACACATATGTGAAGAGTTAAACACAGGCAAGAATGTCTCTGAATTTTTATATATATTTATTGGTTAAACAATAAAAAAAGAAAACCTTCACTAGAGTAAATCTGAGTTGGTTGCAACTTGTGTTTGGAATGAACACCTGCATTTTCATCCCAGTGTAAAAGAAAACTGTCATTTTAATAATCCTTCTGTCAAGAACTAGTAGCTCTTGGTAGCACGTGTATGGAAAAGTTGTGGAAAATGAACTTACTCACCTGCACAAGTGTCATTTGTGAGCCAAGCGCAAGAAGGATTTTCTCTGTTTTAGTGGGGTACGGATTGTCCCGGTGTTTGTAGAGCCACTGTTTCAAAGGCCTGGCCATGTCTTGCAGAGCTTGCCGTTTATGCCGTACCTTTCCTGGGTTCTGACGAGACCTGCGGAGAAAAACAAGCCGACATAAGCCACATAAATCTCATGACAATTACACAAGACTTCAGAATGGGCACTCATGTGGAGAAATTCCATAGGATTGATTTATTTCATATTTTCCACAGTGAGAAAAGTATTTTTAATTCTTTGGGGGCATTCTTGCTGCCTTCTGTTTTATTGCTAAGAAATGTTATTGCTACAAAATATATTGTAAATATATTTAAGAATTAACCGAATAAATTAAATGTTTATTATTATTATTATTTAGATTATAAATATGAAATAACAACCACCTTCATCTAAATGTGACATTCAATGAGCAGACCAATGACCTCGAGGTAAACGTTTAGAACTTTTTGTTGAAAATCGAAATTAAAAATACAAGCAATGTTTAAAAGAAAACATCTTCAATTTTAAGAGATTCTGTAAGGGTTAAATATTCTTACATGAGAGCCTAATTAACACTCATGCCCTGTAAAACCAGCATCATGCTATAATTAACTCTCCCAGTGAGGGTTTTTCATTCAAAATCAGTTCACAGTCAGGCTGCAAAAAACAATAACGGTGCACTGAAATAGCTCCATGTAATCCAACATCTGCACAATGACACATGTGCTATGTATTCCTCTAGGGACTGGAATCGTTTGGAAAAAAAATAAAAATCTGCAGATTTGCACAACAAAATGTATACAAATTCTGACAGTCACTTTTATTCTCAATTCATGTTAAGTATCACACTTTTTAAAATAAAGGTTCTTTAATGGTTCCTCTTTCATCAGGAATCCAATACAGGTTCTTCAGATCAACGCATTGGTTTCAGTAGGCGTTCTCCAGAGAGAGAGAGAAAAAGTTCTTTGTAAAACTTTCAAATGCTCTCCTGTAAGCATCGGCCCGTAAGTCAGTTTTTCTTCTAATTGGAACCTTTATTTTCAAGAGAGAACAGAATCTGGTTATTTAAACCTGTAGATGTCAGTATGGCGCTGTTATATCACCTTGTTATCTTCCAAAAACCTGACTGCACATTTATATATTTTCCCCAACGCAGCGAGGTTCATGTTCAGCAAATATTTTCCTTGTAACCCAGAACTATATTAACAACCTAAAGAAGTTTTTTTCCCTCCCTGTTCTCGATATCGGCGACACACACCACTGTATTTATATTAATAATTTTCATTAGCAGTGATATTCCCCTTGAGGCGAGCAGCGCGGCTTTAATGTTATCCTATTGGCTCCGCTTACACGCGCACACGGACCTTCAGTAAGCGCGAGCCAGACGCACCCGCAGCGGAGGATGTTTGCACAGGTTTCACTTTTAGGTTCGATGTTGCTGTGTATCGCAGTCGTATAATGAAGCACTGTGTTGGCTGCAAATAGAAAACAGGTTGGGGTAAACAGCTTGGGGGCGGTGAGGCCGAACGCGCTGGGTTCGGAGGGCAAATAAGGGATGACATGGTTTCTTCTTGCGCCCTCACTACAAAAATATTCGTGATTGACTGGACCACACATACAGTTGAAGGAAATGTTTATTTATTAGAAACAGGCCTGGACGTGTTTTAAATTTGCTACCGAACACGAATGACCTCATGCAGCCTACCCCAACGACAAGCCCCTGCTAATTCAGCACCATCGACAGCGACTTAATTGAATTGTGAATATTAATTTCCTGCAATTCTCTTTTTGAAACCTCAACGTATCCTAGATAAGAAGAAGGCGAACAGGCTGTAAATTCAAACCATATGCGCTCTAACCACAACTGAGCGCAAATCTATGGAAAGAAAACACAAAGACTATGAAAAGTCAAACAGTTGGACGAGTCACTGCTTTTCACCGTTGGCTCTAAGATTGAACAACTTGATGTTTATCTTTAATAAGGTTCTCCGTGCTGTCACGCGGTTAAAAGCATTAACAGCGTTAAAATGACCACAGATGACTTAAACAGGCTATCATTATATTCTTTTTTTTCTGTTAAGTATCTTACCAGAATAATTAGACTGATTATTCCGTCATGAAAAATAAACGATGTGCAAAGCAGTTATCATCCACTGTGAAAAAAAAACAACCTTTAAAACTTGCGGTGCTAATGTGACAGTCTGCAGTGATAAATACGTTCTATTTTTGTACCATTTCGAATGAGTTTTCTGATGAAGAAAATCGAGTGAAATTTATGGAAACAAATATTTCACTTAATGAAACATGATGAAAATATTTTACAGTGCATCTGCTTCATTTTTGGAGTATTGTTAATGGATTTCTTTAAAAGAAGGAAACATGTCCACGAACCTGCAGTACATTTTACAAAAGACACTGAAGTTTGTGACATACCCGGATCTCCTGTGCCGGATAACTGAGTTGTCTTTGATGACTGGGCTGCTGGCGAGCAGGTCTGGATGCTGTCCATCTATCACCTCTAAATAATTTCGACTGCTTCTTTCCACCTCATTCGCCTTCTCCTCGAATAAAACCTGGCTGCTTAACTTATTAAACACAATTGTGTTCATCTTTGGTATATTAGTCCTTCTTTCCCCCAGTGTCCGCTGAAAGCGCCCTGGCCGCCGTGGGGATGTCCTAGGTACCTACTCAACGGAGCCGCTGCGCCTTGTCAAAATCCTGTGAAACAGAAAAAGATGACATTTATGTTCACTATCATCGGTGAGTTCCCCCAGACATACATCTCAGACAAACTTCATTTTCTGTAGGTAAAAACTGTTTTCATTTTAATGTAAAAACGCAAAACCTCAATCAAAACAAAACACTCAGACATGCGCGGGTGAGGAATAGCCTATTCGACGGAACGGATGACTCTGATATGTTTGAAACTTCTGTAGAGTTTATTTATGCAAACCTGCATAACATCAGAAGTATTCAGAATGAATGATGCCTGTTTGACACAAGGAGGTCTATAATCCTGCGTTGACCGGTCAGTAACACACAAATACCCTAGGCTATTTCATAACAGAACGTGTGTCATTTTACATGTAGAAATATTTGTTATATA
>NW_015657978.1:213802-223640 GCF_001515625.1 Sinocyclocheilus rhinocerous | reverse complement strand
ATGGAGAGAGAAACCGATGTATGAGAGAACAAAAGTTAACATTTGGGGACCTTCTATGCAATCCACAGTGCGCGATGGAAATGAACCAAAAAACTGTATGACATCCCTGTCATAGTTCAATGAATGTGACGCGACACGACTCAGTGAAAACATTTAGAAGTCATAGGCTAACTGAAAACACTTGTAAAATATAGGGCGAATGAACCTACCTGAACGTAACCCCTTTTGCGTCTTTCTGTAAAATGTAATCCAGTTTCCAGTTTCCCATTCCCCTCTCACATGTTCTCCGCTCTAAGATCCTGTGCGCAAACCACACGAACCGCTTTCGCCTCTGTGCTTTATTCAAGCGCGCCCGGGAACATGAATACACGACTCGTCTCGTGTTTCCCAGCTAAACGGCTCAGACGGCGAACATACAGTGATTGTTTTATGCCGGTTCCGCCGCCCTGCAGGGGGAGGCTACCGGGAGACATCCAGTGCAACAGTGTATTCCCTTGTGTGGGTTCACGTCTGGAACGCGTCCAACAGCCGACTGCATGAGAGTTGTATAAAGTTACTAAAATCAGCCAGAGCTGGTGTGATTAGACGCAGTTTATCAGAAGCAGCTTCACCTGAGTCTGATGCGCAAAACAGTCACAATTTTGACGCGAGACAAATTAATAGATATATTGCAGTCGAGTGGAGAAATAAGTCATTTAAATTTAGGCGTGGGGAGAAGAGACTAATAGATAATGTTCTGAAGCACAAATTTATAGAAGGATTGTAACAGATTTGTTTTTTTTTCTTTCTGTAACTTAGTGTTATTTTGATATGTAATACTGTACTGATTAAATATTTGACAAATTAGCGTGTAAATCCACTATTTAGGCTACATAAAATAGGTAAATAAATGTCAAGTACATATATAAAATACGTTTTTGCTAAGGGCACATAGGCCTATGTGCATCACTGATAATTGTCATGCTCCAGTTCTAGATATCGTGATTCGTTATCGTTGAAATGCATGTTCTGACTATCTTAAAGTAATCTAATTTGTATTTCATATCAGACATCATATCAAATCCCATGCTATCGTTAAATATATTTGGTTTCATTCCCTGTAATAACGAGAGACCTTGCGGAAGTCTGGGTTCCTCTCGTTCACCAAAAACGCTTACCGCTCTAGGACAGAAAATCCCTCGAGACCTCATTTTTATTGTCTTAACATTTTGAGAGCGGAATCACTTCATTGAACAACCTAATTCTTTTCCAAACATGGTTACCGAGGTCTACAATTACTTCTATTCCAGTTCGCTTAAGAACCTCTATAAACCAATATATAAACAAATTAATTATATCAACGCCATGTGCGATGCTTTATCGGGAGACTAGCGTGCTGAGGAAACGCTGCTCGCGTGAGTTCCCTCGCGAGCATCGATGTGATTCTGGTACCCTCTCATTTTCCCAAATTACACGACTTACACGTCGCATTGAATGCCACTGACTGTGTCTTTCGGGTTTATCCAGGGTAGTGTTTGGAGGTGAAGTGACTAAACTCGGAGGCACATGTGCGCTCCTTACGCCCCGTTTAATTGGCGCGTTCTTTTATTTGGGTGTATTTTTACCTATTTAATGAACAAACACTCCCGGACATCAGCAGGGTGACTCACTCCCCTCGTGAATGCAGTTCATGGAGAGAAAAAGACAGTGCTGCTCGACCACTAAAACGATGGCTTTTCTCTTACTGTCTCTTGTCTACCAGGGGTTTACCACATGTGGGTGCCCACAGGTTTACTCTAACAGTGGCATCTCCAGGGTAACCACATGCCCCTGGGCAGGTAGTCACATCACTTTGTGGTGTACTTCATTTTGTGGGATGCCCATTGCTGTGGTGTGGTCAGAGGGAGAGATAATGTGCGCTGTGAAGCCTTGCTGAAAGTGTAATGACCCTTAAATGCACTTCACCAGTAAACTGCCCTGGTGCTTTGGGTGTCTGCCAGACCAAGTGTCTTATTTAAGATCTAGTCAGGTTTTGTACAGTTTCTACCACGTTGTCACAAAGCAGCTCCATGGGTCATCAGTGGGCAAGGAAAAAGGCATTTATGGTTCTATGAACACCCTTTAACATTGCACAAAACATTCTATTTATAGAAAATAGTTTCTGGATAAAAATGTTGAAAAAAAGACTGCGCTTGTCAAAGGAGGGGGCTTTGTTGAAAACAACGTGTTTGAGAGAGGCGGGGCATAGAGGACCTACAATAATGTACAGTATTTGAAAAATGTGTTTTTTGAACATTAAAGCATGTCAACATATTCTGTTACACCAAATACACAAAATGATCTTTAAAATAGCATCATATGACCCCTTTAAGAACTGTTCATTGTAAGGTTCCCAAAACTGTTCTTCTACGGCATCACTGTGAAAACCTCCTTTTGGAACCGTTATTTTCCAAGTTAAAGACACAGGTTGGCTTGGAAAGAGAAAATCTTACAGAAAATCTTTTACTGAACCAGTGAGCAATGAACCCAAGTGTTGTTCATTACTATTTTATTTCCTCTTCTGCTGGGGCAACATACTTGTGTTTTATTCGCCGAGTTGCCGCAACAGCATCTGCATAAAAAAACAATTAAGCGTTTATGAAGAACTAACCCAAACCCCACTTTTCAGCACACAAGTTTGATGACAAACCAAGATGTTTTATTCAACTAAATGCCACACCGCTGGAGCTTTCGGGATGTGTTAGGGCTAGATGAGATCCGACCATGTTTCTCACAGTTTCCAACATGGCGAACTGGGCTAAATTAAACGCAGGTAGTTCTTTTGCCGTAGTTGTAATTTTCTGAAATTACCTCGATGTCAACATGCTCTCTCATTAAAATCTCAAATCCCTTTTGTGGTACCATTAATACAGTCTGTCGCTCATTTAAACCAACATTTTCACACTGGCCTTGAGTTGAGCAGCCACTGAAGGTTGTGCTGTTGGGGCCACTTAAAGAAAGCCACAGACAAGATTTGTTAAAATCATTGGGCCTTGTGGAAAATATAAACTGTTCAACAATTACACCCATTAGAGATTGTTAAAAGTGATTCAATCGGTGTTTTTCAAATTACCTTAAACATTTAGAGCACAAGTCAAAGTACGTACACTCACAGCAGCCTTTCCACACATACTTAAGGCCATTACGGTGTCCAGTCTGAATGGCATTAGTGTCTTTCAAGCTGGCAAACACAATGTCTTGAAGAATAATTGTGTGTTGAGCTGTTGGTTCATTTTTTCCCACCTTGCCTTTCTTTCTTAAGCAGCGTTTTTATTTTAAAGACGGTTTCCTAAAATACATCAATGCCTGTGAAGTATGCGTGTCGTGTTTTGTTTAGTAATCTACTGGGTCGCCTGACTCTGTGTTTTGGCACGCTGTTATCTTTTCAGGTTGCACTGTTTTCAGAGGTAATACTGTTCCTTTTTTGAAGTGGCTGCTTATTCGTGCGGTTGGTGTATTGAGGTTGGACGCTTCGTGACCTCATATTAAGAATCCTGTGTGCACGCTGACAGCGCAGGGTTTATTTTCGATTTCAGAAGAACAAAAGAACTTCAATATAACATTACATGGAGCACATTTAGACATGCTGCCATTATGTGATTTACAGATAGCATTATAAGCAACTAGCAGCAGTACATCAAATACGTAAAAACCATAAAAGATTGTGGCACATAAGGATGATTGGCAGCAGTTTGATATATCTGGTCCGATCAGTTACCACCACCTTCTCCTGCTGTGTAAAAATCCAAAGCAAAAAGCTCCCATTACACAGTCTCGAACTCACTATATGAGCAGAAAAAAAATCTGATAATCATCAGCAGTTGGCCTGCCGCTGTACTCCCTCTGTCTGTCTTTTTCCGTCTCGGTCTCAACCTCCTCTCTCTTTCTCTCACCCATGTTGGGTGCTGAGAGCTTGATGAACACATCCTGATGAAAATTCAAGGATAATATCATTCTTGGTCCAGAGCCACAAGCCTCCCTGGCAGTTTTAGAACCCAGAAAGGGGAAGGTCTGTGCTGCTCGAGACCTTCTATTATATGTGCTTGATGTGTGTGTGGGAGGTAGGTAATGTATACTTAGTAGGCTATATACATTTATATCAGGTTACTATCATATTGTCATATCAGACTCAATAACTGGCATAATTTTTCTTTAATATAATATAATATAATAATATAATACATTCTGCAAGTTGCATTGTTACAGCAGTAAGGTAAGTTACATAGGTAACTGTCTTTATGAATGAGTCATTGAATTGCTCACTCGAATGATTTGTTTAAAACATTTTTTTAAAGAATGTGACAATATTTACATGTGCCAAATACAGAATCATTTGGACAAACAAACATTTATACTGATAGCCAACATTACAAGTCCAAATTGTTTAAAACATTTTGAGTAGGTACTTCTTTTGAATGTTATATTTCGTCTGTTACAAAAAGTATGTTGTATATAACATTAGTACAAATTTAATTCAAATGTACTACATTTGCAGGGGTGCACATAAGGGGTACACAGGTGCGCATGCATGACCTGGTACGCTCATTGCGACATGGTTGACAGCTGTTAATGCACAATTACCATTGGCAAACTGCAATGTATAAGATTTCTATTCAAACTGAAAGCAAAAATCTAGGCTACCCGCTGGCATTTTCAAAGCACAATGCAAAACTGTGACATGTCATTCACTGATGCTCTTCAATCGTCAGTGCCGGCAACCTGCCAAAATAAAAGCTTGCTGATTTTAAGTTTGAAAATGAAAAATGTAAATAATTCAAATTAAAAATAATAATTAAGGTTCACATTAAAATAATAATAATAATAAAAAAATAATAAAAATATTAGCATTTTATTTTTAAGTTTACTATAAAATAATTGTATTTGTATTTAATACTCCCTTTTTATTTTAAAATATAATAGTATTATCACACTTTATTATTTTATTTTATGATAGATAAATTCATATTTTAAAAAAAAGTAAATATTAGCATTTTATTTTGAAATTTACTATTAAATAATTGTATTTGTATTTAATACTCCCTTTTTATTTTAAAATATAATAGTATTATCACACTTTATTATTTTATTTTATTTAAATTTATTTTTTATAGTTATATTTAATGGATCACACTATGTGCAGTGTGAGGACCAAACCAAATCTCCAGGTGCTCTTATGAGAACCAGGCCGAAAAACTTATGTGCACCCCTGTGTCATGCGACCTACAGCATCAGTCATTTCACTTTACTGCTGTTCACAAATCTTCTCCCATGGCTTCACGTGTCCATTTTCTGCACACTTCAGAATCCCACCAAATATTTGTGAATATTGTGAATTTGGACACAGTACTCTTTTCACATTATTTTTCACCTACTACAGTAGGGAAGTACGCATATTCAGATGCAGCCACTGTCTACATGAATGAATCACTGAATCGTTCATTTAAATGATTTGTTGAAAAACATGTTTCCTTAAGGACCAATCTGAAACTTCTGCCGGCTTTGTTGCTTCGGCAAAGGGCAGAACTACGGCAAAAGCGGTAACATCACACTCTCTGAGTAGGTACTTCTTTTGAATAAGTAATTACTCAACGACCGTTAAAAAAACGTTCTATATAGTATGAATGTTTGTAGAATGAATGTAATCCAGACGTACTTAATTTGTCATGTTACCTATGTCAGTTGAGTCACTTCACAAATCCTCTCTCATGGCCTCAGGGGATAATAGTGTTCATTGAATGCGCACTCCAGAATCTCATCAGAAATAGCAAATGATCCAGGGACTTATTGCCTATATGAATACTGTGAATTCGGACATACTACTCTTTTCACATACTGTTTTTCGTCTACTATATAGTAGGGAAGTATGCATATTTGGATGCAGCTAATGTCTTTATGAATAAGTAATTGAATCATTCAGTTTGGGCGAATGCAGACATGATTAATATTCGTAAGCCCAACAGTCTCCTTGGCATTAGCAAGACAGACAAGCAATTGACCCTTCGCAGGGAGCTTGATTGACAGGCGATCTGACCAATCATAATGACGAATCCACCATTTTATCCGACAAGCAAATCAGACAGGAGAATAGATAAACTTCAGTTAACTTAAATAGTGTGTATTGAAATCTTTCTGCGGTTGAAACAATGTCGGCACGTTGTCAGTGTCATCTTTGCTCCACAATGTATTTTTCACTGCATGAGAACATGATGTGTAGGATGAGAGCGGCATGGTTTGTTGGATGTAGCAACAGTAACATATGTAATTATGTTTGGAGAAAGAAAACACTGCATTCCAGCATAAGAACCTTATTCCATCTGTGAAACATGGTGGTGGAAGTATCATGGTTTGGGCCTGTTTTGCTGCATCTGGTCCAGGATGGCTTGCCATCATTGATGGAACAATGAATTCTGAATTATACCAGCAAATTCTGAAGGAAAATGTCAGGACATCTGTCCGAGAACTGAATCTCAAGAGAAAGTGGGTCATGCAGCAAGACAATGACCAAAGAATGGTTAAAGAAGAACAAAGTTAATGTTTTGGAATGACTGAGTCAAATTCCGGACCTTAATCCAATTGAAATTTTGTGGAAGGACCTGAAGCAAGCAGTTCATAGGAGGAAACCCACCAACACCAACAAGTGGTTCTGTACTGAGGAATGGTCTAAAACTCCTTCAAGATGTTGTGCAGGACTGAACTGAAATTTTGTGGAAGGACCTCAAGCAAGCAGTTCATAGGAGGAAACCCACCAACATCACAGAGCTGAAGTGGTTCTGTACTGAGGAATGGGCTAAAATACCTACAAGCCGTTGTGCAGGACTGATTCAAATTCCGGACCTTAATCCAACTGAAATTTTGTGGAAGGACCTGAAGCAAGCAGTTCATAGGAGGAAACCCACCAACATCACAGAGCTGAAGTGGTTCTGTACTGAGGAATGGGCTAAAATACCTACAAGCCGTTGTGCAGGACTGATTTAAATAAATGACAAAGTATATATTGTGTCTCCTTTGTTTGATTGGATTCTCTTTGTCTACTTTCAGGATTTGTGTGAAAATCTAATTATGTTTTGGGTCATATTTACGCAGAAATATAGAAAATTCTAAAGGGTTCACAAACTTTCAAGCAGCACTGTATACATGCACACACACACGCATGAATATTATAGGTTAATGCTGTTAAGCAGATTAAAACTATTTACAACTTGGTAACATTTAACAAGTTTTTAATCTCTGACCTTTTATTGTTAGCATCGACCATGAACACAGTAATCTCTCATGCTCAACCACACTTAGTTCTAACTGTAAAAGTTCATAAAAATGCCTGAATAGGCCTAGTGCTTAAGTTCTTTAAAACTGCTTTGTTTTGAAGAGAGGCTGATGAGATTCATCACCCCCTAGCCCCATTTTAGATAATTCCTATGCCCCTGGTTGATACTACAGGTGATTTTTCCTATTGTAATAAATCGGTGAACTCCATAAAGTATGTAACCATAAGCATAGCCTGTCAGCACCAATGCAGTCTTTATTAAAGTCATTGAGCTCTTTATAGGGGACAGGTCTGAAAGCCGACCCAGACACTGTGGTATTTGCACACTCATTTCTCTGTTTATTTATTGTTAGGCCAGCTAGTTATTTACACTTTATGGATGGGAACGTCAGAATTCATTTGAGGCAGTTAAACCATTTAAAAGAGAAAAAAAAGACAGAGGGAGGGAACCGGAGCAATAAGCAGAGAGTGAGCGAGCAAACCAAAACCATCTAGTTATGCAAAGGCATTACAAGACATATTTAACCTTTGAGAGCGTATTACATTTTGAGGGTTTGTGACCACAAAAGAACAGAAACCTAACACTTTGTTGCAACATACTGAGCAAACTAGTATGCGTATGTGTGTGAAACCAAAAAAATCTCTAAAAAAGCTAGTGAACTGAGCATGCAGAACTTTGGTCTAACGGCCGTGATGCTCTGCTCCCGATTTGGCTTTATATTAAAACACTGCCTTGTCCTCTTGAGGCAAGGCAAAGCCACTTCTGATATTTGGAAGAACATTTTACTAGTCATTAGTTTCTTTATGAAATATTCTATCCCACTGCCTAGAGAGCTGCGGGAACCCTCCACTTCAAACAGACGCGTTTCATTTTCACAAAAAGCAGCACACGCACTTGCATTTCATCGCTCCATCCCACCACGACCTTAAGTAAACACACTGAATTATGATTTTATACAAATGAGACCGTATTCAATGTAATTCAATCAAAATCTAATAAGGAAACGGTTCCTGGTTGTTGTGATAAGGTCAGATTTCTCGGTGAGGGCAGAGATGGAGGTTTAGGTGACGCATGACCACAACATTTCTCAGCGTATTTCCCTCCCCACTGACTTCCAAATCTTAAGGGCTCAACTGATGTGTGTGTGTGTGTGTGTGTGATGACAAAACCCCTAATTAGCTTTGAAAAATATCCTTGATCAAATAACAGATCCACAAGGCGTTTGTTCAAATGCATTGAGATCAATTTTTTCAATCTCAGGTAGCGATCATCATTTTTAAAAACAAAAGTATGGCTGGATAAGAAGTGAACTGAGGTTTGAACAGGCTGAGGCGGTGCGGTTGAGAACGGTCTGCACTTTTGAGCTGACAGGGCAGGAAGACAGACGCTAGAGCACTAATTCTCATCCCAATGACTTAAACATGTCCTCTGTCCTCAACTCACCATCCCATAAATTCCTGTCCTTCAGTCAAACACGCAACATTTGTTTAATGATGTTAGTCAGGCATGTCCTACTAGTCATCAACCTCAGAGAGAGAAACAGAAGAGACCAAGATGGATGAAGAGGGGAAGTAAAAAAAGAAGGGTAGCGGTTGTAACATCTGCACTGCTTGGGTTTAAAAAGGCCTTATTTATTTTTGGTGATCAGAGTCGTATACTCAGAAGACAATGATTCTCATTTAGAGTCTCTTGGTTTATAGTCTGTTGAAGTAAACTGCACTTAGCCATACGTGATAGACTCAACACAGGAGAATCCAGTATGACAAATACGGAGCCACAGGAAATCAGCTATAATCAAGCTCGATATTGATTCAAACATTCAAATATTCAGTTCCGTTTGTCTCCTACTTCACATTATTTAAATACTGTAGAAAACTGCAAATGTGATTTCATTTCTTGCATGGTGTGAGCAGAGATATTGCACTGGGTGGTTGGTTATCATCACAAGCGTTTTAGGCTGGCATAATAAAACTTAACTTAAGCTTTCACTGTAATAATTACTGCAATGTCTTCAGATCCAATTATATGATGCTAAATTATTAGTCTAAGTGGAAACATACATTATTAATGAATTTACTGTCGCAATTCAGGAATATTGAGAATATTAAAACTATAAGTCCTGCTTTGAATTCAGTCTTCCACATATTCTGTAGCAGAGGCTGTTCTCTGTGAAACATGCTGTAACATGACAGATTACCTAGAATGCACTGATTTTGGTTGATCGGCCGACACTAACTAAAGTCAAGAATCGGGTTCAGATCAGGTAAAAAATATCTCCTTAAAGGGGTCCTATTATGCTCTTTTACAATGTCTTGAATTTGTTTTGGGGGTGTACTAGAACATGCTCTCATGCTTGGTGGTTCGAAAAACGCATTATTTTTTTTTACATAATTTACATTATTACAATACCTTTCTCCCCAGTCTGGCACAAACAGCTCGATTAGTTCCGGGTTTGAAGAACGCCCGCCTTCCGAAAAACGAAATGTGATGTGATTGGTTAGCTGTCCCAGTGCGCTGTGATTGGCGAACAGCTTAGACGGTGTTTCAGTACTGCC
>NW_015657978.1:212825-213348 GCF_001515625.1 Sinocyclocheilus rhinocerous | reverse complement strand
AACCTTAAACCGCATAAACACATTTCATTACACCAAATACACAAAATAATGTTCTTTTTACCAGCATCATATGACCCCTTTAAGGATGGCGTCAATATTGCCATATCAATTTGAGCCGGATTCAGACCCAGAGAATATTGAAGAAGAGGATTGCGCAGAACCTTTGCATGCACGGATATTGCAAGACATATTAGAGTGGTAACGTTATTGTTGTTTTTTTTGGCTAAATCACGTTTTAGATAGGATGTCAACAACCACTTAAAAATAACTGCATTTACTATGTACAGATAAGTGCATATGTATTATTTTTTATTGTTATTTAATAATAACATTATAACATGAATTGCAGTGAAACTGTTATACAGTTGAATTTATTTATACCATAGTGTTTCCCAGGCGGCATATATATGCAAACTCAATCTCTGCCAGCAGGAGGCGCTATTGGAGTGGTAGAGATCAAGGTTTCCCTGGTAACGGCTGTACACAAAGCAGCGCTCCGTTTAAAAAAACTGCTTTATAAGAT
>NW_015657978.1:189745-212775 GCF_001515625.1 Sinocyclocheilus rhinocerous | reverse complement strand
TGAAGAGCGTTTTTGAAGCTCAAAGTGGGCGGAGCGGGCCGTCGCCATCTTGGCAGCGCGTCTCTTCCGGATAATCGAAAATGGGCAAAGAGGCAAGACTTTGTTGCTGAAACCACACCCACCTAGCTCGACGGTGGTGACAGCAGTGGCGATCCGCCTGTCACTCAAGTGGCCACGTCCTTAATTATGCAGAACTTTAAGGCTTAATATAATTTAAACGGATGAGTTATAAAAAAATCCCCCTCCCTCACAGTTCTCATGAAGGGCAAAATTAGCTATATAGACCAAAACCACTTTTTGTACCAGGCTGTAAACATGTTTTTTTCTGCTGTAAAGTTGGGCATTTTAACATGGGGAGTCTATGGGACTGACTCCCTTTTGGAGCCAGCCTCTTGCGGCCAGTCGATGAATTGCAGTTTTAGTCACTTCAGTGTTGGCTTCACGAGAGAGACCGGAAGGTTGCCGCTCGTGCACTCAACCAAGCGTTCTAACCACGACCTTGAGTAGTTCTTGAAAAGGTATTTTTAAAAAAACGAAATATCTCCCTTTGGAGTGGACTTTGAGATTTGTAAGTTTGAAGATCTTTTTTATGCCCAAACATACACACTACACACTGACTAAAATTAAAAAAGTGAAAAAGCATAATAGGACCCCTTAAAGTTAATAACTGCATATTTTCACTTTTTACAGTGCAGCATTGACATTTGAGTCATTATATGACATATAATTTCCACTGTTTGTTCCACAAGTTTGCGTAATTGTATCTTTGCTTGTTTTGTTGTTTTGCGTTCATTATATCTGGTAGTGAAAGTACTGGACATTGGATTGATGCCGATAATATAAAACATGATTATTTTTAAGGATTACATTTTATGGGGCTGTCTGAGCAAAAGGCACGCTGCTGCTGTACTGTTGAGGTGGTCTCATTTTCTTCATACTCCTACTTTTAACAGGCAGAATTAATGAGGACATTGAGAGGAGCCATCACCATATTTTTTCAATAACAAATAATAACACAAAATACTCCATCTCATCAGGGAGCTGCTGCACATCAATAATGCACAAAATCATATTTACTCATAGTGCAGAAGGGACCTGCTACTGCATTGTTCCAAGTTCTCCAAGCATTCTGCCCATTCACGTCACTGTTGATTGAATTTATGAGCAATTTTTCACATTAATGGGACTGTCTTTGTCTGGTTGAAACCATGTGTGTGAGTGTGTTTTGTTGGTTTTATTTTCCCTACATGTTTGTGTATGTGGTCATCATAATAGCCTGAATAACTATTGTGTCTGTAAGCATCTGAGAAAGAGAGAAGAAGAAAATATGGTGAGTGCTTCTGCTTTAATCAGCAAGCGGTCTTCAATTACAGGGTTGCATGAACTTTTTAAACAAAAGTCACATCACCAGATGTGCCTGTTACTCAGACGTGTGGACAACAGTACCTGCTGCATTTGTGAATGTGTTGTATTCATGCTTGAAACCACTTCAGAGAACGTAAACTGTGGAACATTTGGCGTGTACATACATAGGAGAAGAAAGCGTTCATTGTTATTGTTAAATTAGATGCTGCGATGAGGAAATTGAGGGAAAAAGCTGAGACAAGGGTGAGCCAGAGCTGTAGACGCCAACGAATTAATTAATGACATGTTTAGCTTTGGCTAAATGCTTCCTATTATTACAGAGCTGAAGTAAAATATAAATAAATACACATCGGGCATCACAGCTGATCCATTAATACTCACTGAGTGGGTAAAGTAACTCATTTGTTGCCCACTGCGGGTGAGACTGAAGGGAAGATGCGGTCACTTTTACCCATATTTAGCCTTGTCATTGGCCAGCGCCAGGCGTCGAATGTTGGCCACACAGCTGGCTGCTGCCTCCTGCAGAATCTCATCCGTCGATCCGATCATGATGAGCAGGAGCTGCGAAGAAGAGAGGAACATGTCAGAAACAACATGAAATGATAACGCTGGCCAACATTCTCCTTTCATTAGTGAGAACGAAAACCACATAGCTACAATAACAGTCATTCACGAAGGCCTCTTACAGCAGTTCTTTCCTGGGGCTTGAAGGAGACATCTAATCTGTTATTAAGCTATAAATGCAACTGCTTGCACACTGCAGATTTTTGCCAGAGGAGTTTACAGCTCCTGCGGCTGCCAAGGCTCGCTGCCTACTGGATGGCAGCAGCACTGCGCTGGCTCATTAACTCACATATCGGTGTGTTTAGTTGGGTTGAGAGCGAGATAAGAGGCAGAAAGTGCGAATATGGCACAGAATTTATGCGAGTGAGTGTATTAGAGGAATTGTGTTTGTTACTGCAATGAATAGGTTGAGTAGTTGTTTTGAAATTCTCCTCTTGTAGAGCCCTGAACATTTGGCCATGTACTAAACCACAGATTGGCTGCACCCTCCATCAGATCAAAGGTCATATCAGATCCCTCCACTTCAGCCTTGTGTAACCCGCTTCTTTTGATCCGTTCTCTCAACACCGGACTCTAAAAAAGACCACTTTCTGGAACATGCAGACTCTATATTAAAAGCTTTTTCTTTTATTGTACAATGAGAGTTGCTTATTATACAGTCACACAAAGTGAACCTAAGGGGTAGAGTTTGTGCCAATGCCACACTGTGGGTAAGTTATAATACAGCTGTCTTTCTGTCGAGGGAGGGAGAGAGACAGACAGACAGAAAGATTAGTCGTGAGTTGTGTTCCTAAATCTAAATAAACACAAACTGCGGGCAAACACACTGGCACAACGGGCAGTCTAAATCTGTTTGGTATGTGTGTCCCTCACCAATAGGAGGTCATTCATTGAGCTTCATCCAGTTTATGCCAGCACATTTAGGCCAGAAGTTTTACTTTAGCAGGCCATGGTCAAACCAGATTCCTTTTTGTTCCTGAATGCTTAATGGCAGGATATGAGCATGTTGGCACACACACATATTCAAATAAATCACTTATTCTGCATTTCAGAATTTCAAAATTCTGGCCAATACCAATGCTGTAAGTCAAAGAATATTTTCATGTTAAAGCCGATAACGCAATTGATTTAAGTGCTACAAGTGAATGAAATTAAATCAAACAAGCACGAAATAATCATATTTGTTTATGGTTCCATATTTGTTTTATTGTACCAGTGTTTACCATATTTGATATGCTCTACATGTTCATGTGAATAAAATACTAAATTAAATTTGTTAATCATACAAAGTTATAATGTTTCTTCAGAAGTATTGGATTAAACGGCTTGATTCATTTGGATTATTTCTAATCCAAAATGTCTTTTTTGTACTTTTGGAAGCGTGAACATTTTGGTTGCACAGACCAAATAGACACAGTTGGACAAAAATTATGAGAGAATATATTCCTTTGATTTCTGAAGATGAGCAAAGTCTTATGGGTTTGGAATGACATGAGGGTGAATAAATGATGATAGAATTTTTTTGGGGGGGTGAGCATTAGATGACAATACCCAATACTGACTGAAATTTAAAAAAAATATATCCAATATTGACTGGCAATATATTGTACCAATATAATGTACATCCTTAAAATCCTTTCTAAAACTGTGTCAGTGCTTGTGGATTTGAGATCTATTCATGGCTGAGATGTGCAATAAGGCTAAGTTTGAACTCTGTTCATGTTATACACACATGCACCAAGTTTATATAGACAACACTAAGCCAAGGCACAGAGAGGCAAGACATTCCCAGAATTCCTTGCTAAAAGTTAAATAGTGAAGGATAAACAGATGGAAAGACTAATATTCTATCTGTGAGCTCCACCGGATTCCTGAACTGAACCGACTTGCACAAAAAAAAAAAAAAAAACAGCTTCGATAGCATCTCTCCTCGTCTTTATTTGTTAAAATCGCTTCCAGGTTCTTCACATAATCTCAGCAGTCTCTCTCCAGCACATGAATGTATCAGTTATCATGTTCAGCTGGATTTCCAGATTTGCCGTTTTTAAAATAGATCCCAAAACACCTCGAAGAGGCGAACGGATGCAAACACGAGGCTGCAGCAACATGCCAGCACGTTCAGACAAGCTGCTTTTGTGAGCAGTCAGAGGATGCCCGCGACAGGGTCAGCCATCATTTGCCAGAGCTCATAGAGTGTTATTCAGCCGTGGCCAAACAGGGGCTCCTAGGGCCTGGAGCGGAGCCTCAGATAAGCACTGCTCTCTGTCTACCCCTGCCCCTCTCAGCTCTCCCAGCTGGTTCCTGAACAGACTATAATAGTCCACTTGTTAAATACTCCCAAACCTCAGTAACATGATAACTTGCCTCATGTTTGAAAAATGAATCAAGAGCCTCTAAGACTTTCTTCTGTCTTATATGCCGCAAGAGCGAATAAGGTAGAGGAAGGTAGAGTGGAAGCATGTTTTCCCAGGCTTCTCTTTCAGCACAAGCACATGTACGTAAGTTCTCACACATGTACGCACGCTTGCACACACATGCCATGTCACGCATGTAGGTGTTGTGGTGTTAAGTGCAGTAGCGGTAAGCTGCCGTTTCCTGAGGAGAGGGTTTAAATCTCAGTAAAAGCCCCCCGTCCACCCTCCTCTACTTGTTCTCGTCCTCTACCCTCAATTTTGTCTTTACCTTTTTTACTTATATTACTCATTTTCCAGTTTTCTTCATTCATTGATCAACTAGAACCCAGTTCTAAATGGCTTGTCCCCTAAATGGCATATTGTTCTTGTGAGCTGCACACAAAAGCACACAGCACGATCAGTGTAATCCGATTCATGACAAATGACTCATATGAACTGGTTCTTTTTAGTGAATCAAAAAGTGTGACCAGTTTAGTCTGATCGTCGAACCTACTCTAATGAGCAGTTTCTTTTAATAGTTCAAAAAGTTGTTTAAATCAGTCTGAAAAAGTGTTATGTTAGTACCATTTATATACTATTATAGTATTTAATAATCTTTTGAATTAGCTTTTATTAATGTTTTCATTTTAACAGTAGTTTATTAGAACAATAGTAATTCTATTGAGTGTTTTTATTTATTGTTAGTTTTTGTTTAATATATAGCTTTTTTTCTATTTTAAGTTTTAGCTTTAGTAATTTTAGTACTTATTTCAGTTAGTTGCCAAGTTTTTCCATTTTATATTTATATTTTAATTTTATTTCAGCTTCATTTCTATTACCAAAAACAACTTTTACAAGTTTTTAGTTTTAGTTATCAGTAACAACACTGGTCTGAAATATGACCTGTATAATTTACATATTAGCAGCAACAAAATTTCTTAAAATGTAAGCAAAATGGACGTTAGAACTTAAATATGGCTAGAACAGAATCAAAATTGGAATCGAATTGAATCAAGAATTTGCGACTAAAAATTGAACTGAATTGGGAAATCTATATTGATGCTTTTTATGAGAAAATTTACTCATGTAAATAAGCAACATAAGATATGTCTCTTCCTTTCTTTTACTAGTTTCCATATACACTTTCAGTATATCCTCGGTCTATTCACTTACTCTTTGTTTTATTCTTTTCCAGGCTCTCCCTCCTGTTTTCTTTATTCTTATTCCTCAATAAACATGCAAAGAAACGTCTTTTAAGGCTTTTCACGTTATCTACACGCATCTCTTAAACCTTTTTCTACTCTTACACCTGAGATACCCTGCATTCCTCACCTCAGACGAAACAGAGGGTCTAGTCATGCTGTTTCAAGACATAAAACACTCCAAACTTCAGACACATGCTACAGTAGCCAGATCAGAAAGCTCAGCGAGAGAGAGGGAAAGAGAGAAGACTGAATAGGCTGAGTGTGTATAAGGACGTCATCTGCTTGCCATATCCACAGCAGCTTCAACCTGCTACACACAGACCATGACTAAAAGGAAACGTATGGAATATTTCTACAGGTCGAGGCTAAATCATGCTCTTTTTACATCTCTCCTTCATATTTCGCACATTTGCACGCATACTGGTTTGTTTTAAACACATAAATAGGACAAAAGAGAAAACAGAAGCAACATCACAGGACTTTCACACATGACAAGCGCAGGTTTGCAGTCCACAAAAAAATACAGTCTAAGCCGCACAAAACATACCAGGATCTGGCAACTCACACCAGCTGGAATCCTCTCAGATGAAAATGGCTGATAATTACCGTTCGTATTTTGTAATTTGTCTCGCAAAGGTATTTTTGCCTATGAAAGGAGTTCTTTAACAGAAAAATCAGGCTAAAGCTGTCTGCAAGGATTTATGGTTTCAACAAACAATCTGCAAAGCTGTGGCAGTGTGCTGGAGGGAAAGAGAAACTGGAAGAAAAGAGTTTTCAACGAGGCACATCCGAATGAAAGCTGTGAGATACTGAGCATACATGTCAAATCAAACGGAGTGTGTGTTTAACCACCACAGGCTACAGGACGCTCATACACACAACATGCTGAATGGTGTCTTTCAGAGATCAGCAACCCCAGCCATAGTAGTTCCCAAATGGGCTGAACTATCATACGTCTGTTTTTTTGAGGTGTAACACACTTGTAAAATCATAAAAGGCTTTTGTTTCAGAACCAATTTAAAATGCTTTCATATTTTATGAAATATTCAAATGGAATATTAAAAGTTGTTTTTTTGAGTTTAAATAAATTGTGTAAAAAGTGTAAAGGCAGAATTTGGAGAGGCTGGAGGGTGCAGAGACCATCTCTAATGTATTTTCCAGTGTAAAATACTTTCTTCTCAATGCTTAATTTCCTCTGCTAAAGCTTGGGGGACTGAGTTCTACACCATTAAGAACGTCGAGCTGCAAAGTTACAGACAGAACATAAGTCTGAGAGGGCATAGCATGCAAAAACGGGAAAGGGAGAGAGAGTGGAGGAAATCATTACAGCTCTAAGCTGTTGGGTGTACAAGAGCTTCTGACTCTGAAATACGATTGCAATAATAGCAAGAGGCAGTCTTGAGTTTTACACCCCTTCATAAATTAGACTGCAGTGCAGACATCGTTCCCTGATAAACTGTCTCTCGAAACCCATTTACAATGGTAGGAAATATTGTTTTAACATGTCTTCTGTCACAATAGCCGATATATCATTTTAAATGACAGTTGTGCTGGTGGTTGTTCAGGTGGAGGCTGCAAATATGTCAGTGAGAACAAGTTAAAGAGGTAATGAAGGCGCAATTGAAGGCTGGATGGTGCAACTCATGCAGACACAAGCATTCACACAGACACAAACACTGAGCTGTCCAGTTTTTGTCATTGCTTGAACCGGGCAAAAAAAAAAAAAAAAAACATTCGCCTAAACGATTTTTGCAAATTGGATATTAATCTTTTGGAACACCCAAAGTTCAGTCCATCCTCCAATTATGTGCTTAGCTTAACCACATTCACTGCACCAGCACATCAGACTACAGCACACCATTAAAGGAACATGGGAAAAAATATTTGGCTGCAACTGCAACAGGACAACCACTCTCATAATTTATATCCAGTTGTTATTGGGGGTGTGGGGGAAGCGTTTTAACTGTATGTACGAGCTCTCAAACCGTTTTCTCATGTGAAAATCTCATTGGGAAAGTGAAATGTGGTTAAATTTGAATATTGGCAAAACATGTTATTTTTTTTCTCCCAAACTGAATTACAGTATACATAAATAAAATGTCATCTTTTATTGTAGAATACGTAGTTCACTAGTGTTAACTGCACAGTTATCAGGTAGAGTATAATGAGTCTATGCTGAACCCAGTCTGAGTACATGGAGGTTTCTGGTTTAGTCTATATAAAATACCTCTTAGACTTTCAGTGTCAGAAAAAAGTGCAAAAATAGTACATTTAGAGATACAACATCTTGTCACTGGGACAGCACCCTTAAAGGGGTCATGACATGGATTTTTTACAATTATTTTAATATGTTCCTTGAGGTTTACTTAATGTTAATAAAGTTTTTTTTGCACGAACAAAACAATAAATATGAGGAAAAATTATTTTCAACCCTCATTCTAAACCTCTCTCAGAAACTCTCTCAGAAACAGTTTTTAAGGGGCGTGTCCTTTTAAGGCTTCTCAGTAATTGGCCACTGTTATGATTGGCTAACGTCACTGCATAGGAAACCGTATCAATGCCCCCTCGCTATTGCATGTGTGTTTTGACAACATAATCAAAATGAAACAGTCATTTCCAGACAAAGCATTATGAAATCATTTACTTACAGTTTGTGAGGCAGCTGCAGTCAGATATAGTACTGCTTCATCTTTCGAACAAATGTTTCTTTGTGAACTCTCCATGACACTCTGCCTCGTTTACAAAACAAAATGCTCTGTACAAAGACGCGAATGAGCTGTTTAAACCAAACGCGTCAAAGCGAGCGTTCTTTCACTCCATATGTCCTTCTGACGACAGAATCAAGCATGTGGACTGTGTCAGAAAGCGAATGTGCATCTGTATACTGTATATAGTGTAGACAAGATAGCAGCAGTGATTGTAATTTCTATTTGCTTTTGACGCGATGCGACACTCGCATTCAGTGTGATCAAGTGTCAAGACGTTAAACGACACTGGGCGGGGCCTATGGTGAGAAGAAGACTATTCGTCGATGTCTTGCTCTGGAGGCAGTGTTTATGCAAACAACGTTTATGACGCCCCCTTGCCCCTCGGAGTCAAAGCAAGCCATTTTTGGAGCTTAATTAAATAAATGTTTTGTTTATGAGTAGGACGTTTTAAGTTATGTAACTTGCAGGATGGTACAAAGACCTCTTACATGCCAAAAGATCAAGGCAAATTAGATTTTTCATGTCATGACCCCTTTAAAAAGGACAACTTTGTACCTTAATATGCACACCTAAAAGGTGCATATTTGTACCTTTGAGTAGTTATATATATACCTTAAGTTACTACTATGAATCTTTAAATGGGAAATAATGTAAAACATGTCCCTTTAAGGGTACTGCCCAAGGGACAAGCTGTCCTACCCCTAAAGGTAAAATTTTTGCTAATTTTTCTGAGAGTGGAATAGTTTTTTATGGGTTATGCTAATCACTAGGTGACATTATAGAGTTCTATAATAAAATGCATTAGGTTTCTTTTGAGCTGCTGCAGTCTAGACCTGTCACTCTAACAGCCACATCTTGAAATGCTTGATTTTTGGCATTAGCAGAGAGCAGTTTTCCCTAAATAACCCTGCAAGAGCTACAATAAAACCTACATCATACCTAACACATAAATCCGTTTAGTTACTTGTAAATTGAGCAATTATTACTGAAAGTTTTAAAGACCATGTAAGGCATTATTGACTAACATAGTGTGTATCTTTTGATTTGAGCGCCATATTGAGTGGATTCCAGAAACTGCCACTCAGAAAGTATCCCAGCAGTGTTCGGTCACCCCAGACCAGTCTGTCCTGACCAAAGTCATGCCACAGTCACATTCTGCTCCTTCTTCCTAGCAGCTTGCCGAGCAACCGTTCCCCACGCAACAGCCTTTCAATGCTCAGCAGCCCTGGCATGCTAGGGCTCAGGGGATAACTGGGGGGGGTGATAAATAAACACCACACTGCTGTTTGCCCATCACCCCCACCCCCTTAAAAAAAAAACATGCCTTGTTCTCCTGCCCTCATTGCTCAAATATAGTTTGAAATACATCCTCTCAAAGCTTATTAGTGATGTTTTCATATGCCAACCCTGCTTGTACTTTGGAGAAAGCTCTCAGCTAGCAATGCGAAAAATGAGATCATGCAATACCTTGACTACTCTGTTTTCATGCATTGTGATGCAGTTGTTAGGGTCTTTAGACAGCTCAAACAGAGCCCGGGCTGTCGCTTGGTGCACCGAAGGGTCTTTTGATCGAAGGTAGTGTACCAGTGGGGCTACAGCTCCAGCTTCCCCAAATGATACACAATTACTCCCCCACTTACAGCAGCAGGCGATGGCTTCTGCCAGGTACCGCCGTAACTTATCGTCCCCCTGTACAATCACACAAAGAGAGGGAGACAGAGAAAACCTAATTAAATCGAGTATTGACGGATACACATTTTTAGTATGGTTACCATTGAACATACGGTTACATTTTCAGTAATAGAAAAAGTACATTAATATTATGAGGTGTCTTTACTGTTTGTTTGGCTTTACGTTAGAATAACAAAAATGCCTCTAATTTCAGATAAGTGAATTTGTAATGTGAAACATGACTAGATCAGCACTTACGGTTTTGGTGAGATTGGCCAGCATGGGAACCACACCATGGTCTGTAATAACTGCCAGGTTCTCCACATCTTTAGCAATTTTGGCAATGGCTGCACAAACACTGGCCAGCACGTCTTTATTCTGTGATTTTAGCAGGTTAACAATGAGCTCCAAACCACCCACAAAGGAACGCACCATTTCTCCAGCATCCTAAACACAAGAGAAAACAAGAAAATGTCATGAATTGTGAAAACGTTTATTTTTATGTGTTAAATCATTCACTGAACTATTGAGAATAGCCACATTTCTCTTATGATACATGGAGATGCTTTGGGATGAGACGCAGGCTGTGAGATTTTGCAAGTCTGTACTCATTCTGTCACATATGAAACCTGTACATGTCAAACTCAATCAGTCCACACTACCTAGAGAATATACTCACCTCGGAGAGGAAATATGGCTGAAAAAAAGGAGCATTTGCTATTTTTCCCTTTGTCTGTTCGTGTGTGTAAAGCAGTGCTTGTTTTAGGCTTGGTGGCACCATGATGGAGGACGCGCTTTCTCCCAAAGGCCTCAGGTCACATGAAAGCTCATGCCAAAGTAGAGGGTCAACCACAGTAGAACACTGGGCATTAAAAACACACAAGCCCACACATATTGCACAGAAATGGCAACTTTAGGCACTCTTTTATATTCAGTCCAGTCATTTCAGTTGTGCCAGAGGGTATGTAGCATGCCAGCATGGCACCAGACTGTTTAGAACGATTATAAAATAGTACAGTGATATCTTTATTGACGGTACAGAGGCATATCATTATGGTTTTGGAATCAGACGAAGTCAAACATTCAGTAAACAACCCAATCTTGTATTCCCACCTGCTATTTTTACTGAATAAAGATGTCACTTGCGATGACAAGGAATGATTATGGAGTACCACAGGTTGCTGCTTCTGTTCTGGTCATATACAACACGACGCAACCGTGACTTGAGTTCAGCTTTGTGTGAATTGGAGTCTCCTAACCTAGAGAACAAAGTCTAAAGTCCCTGACTCTCTTGTAAGTACAGTCCTTCGGGGTTCTCTTGAGAACAATAAAGTCTGTCCCTCTATAACCCTGTATTTCACAACACAGCTTAACCCTAATAAACCCTTGTACACAGCACAGCAGAAATCAGCCTTCCACCCTGCAGACCCAGAAAGAGAAGAGGAGACCCAGAGCAGGTCATGCGTGCAGAGCAGGGTGAGCCTCTAAAGTGATGCCAAAGGATGAGCTCTGTGTTTAGTGTGTCTGGGCAGAGATCAGGGAGGAGTGGGGAGGAATCTGCAGCGTGTCTCACACAGGAAATGGCAGTACAGGAATACTGATGAACACTGGGAAAGCGAGAGAGAGAGAGAGAGAGAGAGAGAAGCGGGAGCAGAAGAGGAAGTATGGCAGAGCCACCAGCTGCGGAGGGTCACTGAGGAACCCTTTCAACCCAGGGCCCACAAAAACATCCCCAACTAAGTTCCACATCAGCAAACACAGCACGAAGCGAGACGTGCAGAGAGGGAGGAAGAGTGAAGGAGAAAGAGGGAGAACGGATGAAACACAAACAGTGTACAAAAACCAATGTAAGCCAAGCTGAAAGAGGGAAAGGAAAAGGCCCAAGAGAGAAACAGGGAAGAACAAGATGCTGAGAGTGTGAATATGAGAGAGAAAAATTAGAGAATTGCACTAACAACAAATTATAGCATTCAGGGAATTGAGTGTGATGTATAAAATTTTAACGTTTACATTAATGCTTTTGGAAGAGGTTTTAATTTAAAGCACACATCAAAAGCAACAAAAGCAGATTATGGTGTCTCCTCACGTCATCTGCTTCTGGTTGTGCTTGAACACACCGCAAATATTACATCCACCGACCAACTAGCACACATATTCTGAACCTGCATGAGAGGAAACAACTCTCCATACCAGCAGGTGGCAGCAGCCTGTATTCACTGGAAGACCTAGGACTGCGGATATGCAAACCGTAAACAAAGCAGTGCTTGCCTTACTACGGTTTCGCCTACAAAGCTTCTTTGAATATGTTTGAATATTAGTTGAGCTCTTTCTATGCTCTCTTGGCTTCATCTTTTATATGCTTTCATCACTTCCATTTTTTCGTGCATTGGTTCCCCAAGCTGAACAGCCAATCAGAGTGATCTCTCTCACCGAAAGGCTCTGCCGCCGATTCAACATGCCCGACTAGTGTCACTGGTGCAGGTTGACAGACAGTTCAGTGTGTCACGCCTTTTAAGAAGCCAATGTATTTCTAATGAAAACAAGGAAAAATAAGAAAATCTATCCAAAAAGGTGTTTGATTCAAAGCAGTCTGGCAGAACTTCCAGAAAAACTTTGTACCAATTGTTAACAACTACGTACTGCCATTGGTTCAAAAATATGTGACCCCCAGCAATATGTTTGCAAAGATTATGCCGCTGTTCAGCTGTTTTACCTTCTTTCTAGATATGAAGAATAAAAAACTTCACCATATCAGAGCCTTTACATTGCATTTTCAAGATTTACATTTAATCAGTACATACTAGTAACATTGAGTACATACTCAACTGCATTGTGAATGTGAGGCCACGTTTGTCACTGTTAGACAAATTTTCATGGACAAAATACATTTTGTCCATGAAATACACAGGATCCGGGATTTTGTGGAGGGCAAAAGATTTTCCTATACAGATCTCATAGTGGGCTCAAGTTGATTCACCTTGTTAACTAACAGAAAACTGTTTGGTTTGAAAGTGATTTCTGTGTGAACTGTGTTTCATACATTTTGCATACAAAACTTCACAGAAATCATCAGTGACCACACCTTGATTCTTTGGACTAATTAAGTATGGTCCTTGTTAAAGCAGACAACACTGCATGCTAAACTATCTTACAATAGCTAATAATTACTAGAGGATTCATAGTAAGCACGCGTTTGTGCACTGGTAGGGATTCTGAAATCCCCAGATGCGGTTCCTCAAGCATGATTCTCATAAATCTGGCCCTGGAGCTGCTAACTCAATCCACATGGGCCTTTATCTAAATAACTGCTGCTGTGAGGCCGATCAGGTTCCTGGTCTGGATGGGTACGTAATTTCACATAGCCCTTGCCACCAACTCTCACTCTCCTCTTCCTGAATGCACATACTAAGGGCTGCTGACCCATTGCAGTCCATGAAGTGAACCTGCATTGTTTTAGCGACACATCACAGCCAGGGCGCTATAAAGAGAAAGAAAAGAAGAAATTCTGGAAGAAGCAGAAAACTTTTGATTTAGATAAAAAAAATAAACATACATTATATAACAATGCTCTTGTATTTGCAACTGTGCTGATAATCTACAGGAACAATAATGCATTTGTGTTAATGCATTACACAAGAGGCTCAAGAAAGCAGACTTGCTCTGTGCCAGCTATGAGATTTATATCCTATATATAGATGAAACCAACTGCTTTGTCCATATACTGGATGTTGTAATTCTGAACGTGTGATTTCTATGTTCACTTGTGGATTGGTAGAAAGTTAATGATATCGAGGGCAGCGCTCTAGGTTAAATGTGCATTTAGTAGTTCGTTTGCAAGCGTAAGCGTCTTTGTTCTTCGTGTTCTTTAAGCACTGACACCACAAAGGCATTAGATTTGGGCAATTTGTGCATCTCTCTAGTCAAGATTTTGCATATCTACAATGGCAATAGCACTCAATTTATGAGGATTCTCTATTGTGTTTATTGAAACACCGTCATTTCAACATGGCAAGATACAGATGAACCTGTTTCGAAATTGGGCATAATTAAACATACCTTTGCGTTCTCAATGCAGGGGCAGATGGCCCAGGCAGCACTGGCCTGAACTTCTGGATTGGGGTTCTTCAGCAAAGACCAAAGAAGACGTACACCATCAAGACGATCGATTATCCTGAGAGAGAAGAACAACAACTTGTATTTTCTGGATACTGAGAGATGTCACACCAACCTGATTTATCACCCCCCATTACATAGTTTACAGTGCAATGTACAGAGTAAGCTCATGACTTGTTTTCCCAACAGCTCATGTCTGTTTTTCCCAGGGTTCAGTTTGGCTTTTGCAGCAGACTATCCCTCCTGGTGTGATGATGAAAACATTCCAGTAGCAGATCAGAAAGCTGCTCAGCATGGCTTTCCCATCACATCCCACCTGCTCAGTCCCATACGCCGCTACCCCCTGCTCACCATCCAAACCTTCCAACAACTCCATTAAAACATGTTTGCATCAGCCTGGCCGAGGCCTGACCCGTACAATGCTTTTAGGAGGTCCGTGCGGATATTTATAGCGGACCGTGGACAAACACACATTCACACACACTTGCACGGAGCACACCGTTTAACTCGGTTCCTGTTGGCGACTCGGAGGAGGAAAAAACCCAGAGAAAGTACGTTTTCCAAGTCAAACATTCTCAGAGACAAGTCTTTCTATATTTCACTGCTTCTGAGTGAGGTTTACTTAAGAACAGGCTGTATTTCATGTTGCGGATATGATTCTACTAAAGGATGTAGTCAGGCTCTGGGAAGAACGGGAAAATGACTCTTCAGTGCGGTCCGTTTGTCAGGTATAAATAATATGTAACCAGTTTCCCATGTGTGCATCCAGCGACAAGGCCGACATTCAATGCTGTCATAATTGCTAAACCACGCCGCAAAGTGGGGAGCCAGTGAACGGAGGCCGGGCTGAGCACTGGTCAGAGCCATCTTAACGCCAAGCGTACCCCCTGACCCCATCCTCATAATAAATCAGTTTGAGAAGCATGATAACAGGGAGAGCCCCACACTATCCTAAGAGGCCACTAAATCCTTTAGGAGCAGGACATAATGTTGCACTTGAACAGGTAAGATGCACTCAACACTACAGTAGTAGGATGCATCTAGAAATCAGTTCCTGGGCTGGTTTAGCCATGGAAGTTTGTGTGTTTGACAACAATGGAAAATTTAGTTTAATTTAGCCATTTAGATGTATAAAGATCTAATATTTCAATAAATCATTTTGAAAAGGTAATTAGTATGTTTTCAAACTGAACAATAATTTTGAGTTCCAGATTATTTTGTACTATGTGGAGGACAGACCGTCATGAATTCCTTTTACTGCTTTTAATTTCAGAAACAGGCCTGAACATGCTGTTCTATGAAAGAAAACTATCATCAAATATGAGCTATGCTAATTGCTTTGTAGACTACTGTGCTTAATTCTCAAAATAAACCATCAACACGGAACAAAGAGGAATGAAAAAACATTAAAAAGACTCTTTGTTACTACAAGGAAATGGGAACAAAAAGACAAGTCCTAAATATAGATTCCATGAGAAAACAAGAACAGCATGTTCAAGAGCTGGTACATAGGTCTACAGGACTGAAGTTCTTGGTCACTCAAAGAGTTAAAATTAAATGAATTACCTTATTTCTTCAAAAACAAGCTTTGTGGACTTTTACTACACCACTGTGGTTGCTCACATCCATAAATATATTCATCTTTCAGACAAAGGCTGTGTGAGCTTGGGTGCCGAAGAGAGGGGAACAAAACGCTCTTCATTTGTGTTCAGCATTAATTAAGAAGGGGACTGCAGTCTATAACAGTCTTGTAAAAGCAATGAGAGTCAGATGTGTTAAATATACAGAAAAACCGATACTCAAATCTCTGTGAATGTGTGAATTACATGGCAGTTCTGTGCCCTGCATATATTAAAGACATTGATACTTGTTTTTCTGTTTGTTAACCATATGTCACCACTAGGGGTCGTGTTGTTGGTTTGTTTTTGCATGCAGCCTGTGAGAGCACCCTAAAAGATGTTTCTTCCTATTATTTCATGAGTTCACAGTGTTTTTATTGTATGACACTCAATACAGACCATAATCTAGTACAGTAAGCTGAAAAAGACATTCTGTGTACTCATCTGTGCTTATGCTCGCCTGCCTGTTTCTGTTTAGCAAGTCCAATGGCTGTTGTCAGAAGTGCTTTACAGCTTATACAAACTGACCGCATTGAGACAATAAAAGGCCTACACCCTGGCCGCAGTTATGAGTCTCACAGCAGGTAGAGTAAACACAGATCTCCGAGGCCTGTAATTACAAAACCAGGGCTGAGGGCTCTTGCCCTGCATGTGCGGAGCACGGAGACTGGTCAAGTGGCACATCCCAGGGCCCGTTGGATCCGCCGCAGAAGTGGTGAACATGGAATCTTTTACAAAGAACAAGAACAATGCCTTGTCATCCTAAACCAAGCCAATGGCAACAGTGAGAGGGATTACAAGGCCAAGGTTGGATACTATGAGCATTGTCAGCTGCTGGATTGTTTCTGGACAACTGTTTTGGATCCAGGTTGATTAGGTAATACAAAAACAGTGAAAACAGTCTAATATGAGCACAGGGAAATGTGTTATAGTAATACAGTGCAGTGTGTATTTGATTTGTAAAGGACACATTTAAGAATGTTGTGGTAAGAGGTAAGACTTACACCATGTGCTCAGGGTCAGTGGCACAGGCTCCCACGGTCCTTGTGACGTTGACCAGAAGGGCCTGGTTGGTGCCGGTGAGTAAGTTGACCAAAGGCTGGATACCACCGCTTTTGCGGATAGTGGCAAGATTCTCCGATATTTGGGCACATTCTCCCAATGCACCCACTACATTAACAAGTACCTCTTCAGGTTGGTCTTTGAGCAGACCTACCAGAATTTCTAGTGCCTTATACTCTTGAAACCTGTGAGAGAGAAATAGAGCAAGAAATTATTACTCATATGCAAGCCCAAAGCATTTTCAATGAAAAAATACTAGGACTCAATATACCAAGTCATCAATTGCTTATCTCCAAGAAACATACCATTTCCTGTTGCTTCCACACAACAAGCATTTATAGTGCACTCTTTTTTTCCCCCAAATCTGGGCACATTTCCTCTGTGAACACACTTGCTTGTACTTTAAATCACAGCTGTTGAAAGCTGTATAAAGTTTTGTAATGAATAGTGAGATTTTCCCCTGTGTGTTTAAATGTGGTAGCTGATGGGATAATGGGAAATCCATGGGAATTTCATGAAAGAGAGCAAGTTGTGTCAATATTGCTCTGAAGGAACCTTCTTCAATGGACACAAAAACATGAAATGGTTTGTTTATAATTAGATGAAGCATTTTTTTCCATCATGCAAGGGATTATAAAAACATGAAGACTCAAAACCCTAAATAGCAACAGGAAGCATTCGTATGGGTTGTGGATATCTCGGAGGAGAATTAATCCGGTGATGCTTTATCACCGCAACATTTCCCACGCTGTGCTCAATATGCATTTATGCTCAACGACCACATTTTCTGGTTTGGAGCAAGACAACAAGAGCTTTTGGTAAGAGCTTTTTGGATTTGTTTGCCAAGTAGTGGTGAACTACAGTAAACATTTAAAAGGCATATAATGTGGTTGCAGGGAGCCTCAACTAAACTCTGATGTACGGTTAAGCTATATGGCTGTTTTTATTCACAGTTACGGTTTCTGGCTAAGCAGTCCTGAAGACCATTGAGTGTCCAAGGTCACTTGGCTCTGGTAAAAGTCAGCCAAACATTTTCTTGCAAGTAAAACAGAATTTTTTTTTTAATCTGCCAAAATTAGCACAGCATAAAAGTCCGAAAAAAGGTCAGGCCTACACTTAAACATAGCATGTAAAACAGAGATGCCATCAGTGAAGTGTTATCAGCATGCTACATTAAAGTTGTGGAGCAATTACATGTTACCTCTGATTAATGGACTGTGGGTGTTGTCTATTTTTGTAAAGCCAACATCAACCTGCCAAATAATCATGCCAAGAGAAACAACATGAAACAGCACCGGTCAGTCGCTACCACCAAAAAAAAAAGGTTAAAAAGTGAGCATGCACCGTTTTAGAGCTCCTAACGGCATCCTAAAGACTGCAAAAATAATTTTTAGATCTCTAAGTGACCAAAAAACCCAAAACAATTGTCCATTTGCTAAGACCCACAGCTAAAACATTCCTGACTTAGCAACTGTTGCTTTCACCCATTTTCTCAGACAAGCTTTTATACTTTTATTCTAATGTAGATTAATGTAAATATAGTTTTACATGCAATTTTAAACTAAGGTTTTCAGTTCCAATTCATTTCCAATTATGCTTTTCTTTTTTCAGTTTACTTTGAGAATTGTTTTCCCACAATTCTTTTCAGTTTTTAATCATGTTATTGTGTAATTTAGGTTTCTTTGAAGAAAAACATCAGATAAAATGCTTTGCTATGTCATGTCATTCCAGCCCATTTAAGAATAATTTCCAATAAATTGTTACTACTTTATGAGCACATTTTATATAGTATTTCACTGTTCATAGAAATCTCCAGTTAATTTCTATGGGGTGTTCTGTAAAGCTGGTCAGAGTTAGCAACAGCAAAGGACAGTAATTTCAAAATGAAACAATTATGGACTTTGATGGCACTGCCGTGGGAAAATAAGGGAAATCAGTAGTGATGCACATTTTTATTTATTTATTTGATGTTATTTTATTTTTCACTGAAACACTGAAACCAAGTGTTAACTTGGCTAAAATTGTGGTAATTAAATTTGGGTAACTGGAAAATTGAACACCGTATGCTGTTCAAATTATTGTAGTGAAGTTCTTCAGTAATAAGCCACCTCTCAATATTTTAGCCAAACAAATTTTACAAATTGCTGCTCCAGCATCATTTTTGGTAATGGTGAAGTGCTGACAAGGTAAAAACTCTCCATTGGATGGCATTAATTAAAAGTCACTGTTTCGGTCAGGGATTTCAGTCCATTTAAATTATTTTGGCATATTTAGAATATTCATCACTAGAAATTAGTACGTAATTAAGCATTTCGTGAATTCTTAGCTGAAAGATCATAGATGGCTGTGATATTGCATTAAAAGCGCTATATAACTAAAAACTCTTTGTGTATAATAAAATTAAGGTTATGAGCATAATTATTATAATATTTTTCTTGTTATAATATAACAATTTTAATTTTATGCATCATTAATCAGGTTAACATATGCCTTTCCCAGCACATTTGTGGAGGTCTCACATCCTCTTCAGTCACTACCACCTTCTAAAAGCTCCTTCGACCCAGCCCTGAACCCCTCTTTCTGCTGGACTCACGTGACCACCCCTCTCATCAGCCACACAAAGACATGCTGACATGCTGTCTGCTGCTGGCAACACCAGGACTCTCAGAAAAATAAGGAGGAAAAGCACCTCAAAATTATGACCACTGTAAAATACATTCTGAAATGATTTTCGCCTTAAAACGCCAGGCCTTGATTGTTTCTGAAATGGCACACTGCGCTTACACCGAGACCGAGATGGATTGGGAAAACACTCCCTGGAAAATGATCACTGACCTAGCGCTCCACTCCCTTGGCAGATTTAATTTGACATAAATGGTTGGTTGGTTTGTTTTATTCCAAATGCTGTGTTCGACCTTGATGTTGTACAAAAAAAAATGGTAATAAAACCAGTTCTTTCTTCATGTCCAAGTTTGCATTAAATATTCTGCCAGTAACACAGTGGTTTTCTATACAGCTGACGTCTAAAACTTTAAACCAGCCACCTGCTCAAGTGAACACAACACAAGTGAGAGAGGTGTAACTCTGGTTTGGCACATCTAGCATAAAATGAATTATTATTATGTTCTGGATAAAGATAAAGAGTTGATATAAGAACTAATACACTGATAAAAAAGACCCTGTTCTGTATAAAATATAGTGAAAAATGTGTTGCAAAAGTAAGAAAAAAATCATAAAAATGTTGTGTTTTGAGAACAAAAAGACTTCTCTTCAACAGAATCTTAATAAAAAAAACTGAAAAAATAAATATCCACCTCTGTCAGTCCATAAAAAGCAGGTTGATGGGACCCTCAAAGTTAATGCATCAAAAACCACACAAAATGAACTAACACTCATTTGACAGTTGTCTGGATTACTTTTTTCTAATCTCTGTTTGTGTTCCACAGAGGATAGAAAGCCATATACATCTGGGACAGCAGGAGAATGAGTAAATGATGACAGAATTTTCATTTTTGGGAGGAGTATCCCTTTAAGTATTAAGCCCCTTGAACAATATTGTTCATCACCTGGAGAAAAAAACTCTAAAATTATCTGAAAACTACGGAGCCCCTAAAGGGACATGGTGGTGTAAAAAAAATCGGGGTGGGTGGAAAAAATTTGGGGTGGGAGGAAACATTTTTTTTGCTTTCGCTCGCAAAACTTTTGCGTTCTCGCAAAGATAGTTTGCGTTCTCTCGCAAAAGATATTTGCGTTCTCTTTCAAAACCAGTTGAGTTCGGACAAACACTTCCTGTTTACTTTACAGCTTGTAAGTTAGTTGTTCATACAGCTCGTACGTTCACAATGGAGCGGTTAATAGAGTTTTATTTTTTGAACTTTTTTTTTTAATTTTTAATTTTTGTATTTTTTTTATCAAGTTCAAATACAGTCAGCTTTGCTTATAGTTTAAGGCACGGTTTTAGGACATTCTAAAACGCTTAATGTGGCTTAATGTACTATAACAGTGACATTGGAGGCCCAATTCGGTATTAATAAATACTATTGATACTAATAACAATTGTAATATTAATAACCTTATAGCATTACTATCAGTAAAGCAGATAGCCATGAATGCAACGTTAAGCTTTCTCCCCCATAGAAAACCGTTAGGATATAGAAAATGCTTAAGGGAGGCTAATAGATGAAGACGGTATAAAACCAAAATATGGTACTCAGTTTATTAATAAAATATAGCCTATTATGCACAGGAAAGCAGAAAAGCCCAGAACAGCTATAAACAAACCAAAACCTAATTTAAAGCGAAACTGAAATGAACCGCTCTCATTCAGCACAAATCCAAATGTTTCCATATTCGCAATGTATTTGAAGCTAAACCATTATTTATTAAATTAACTGGGCTTTGTACGTTCCAATATCGACGGGGAAAAAAATCATAATGAACAAAAATGTGCCGGACTGGAGTGGAACAGGGCTCACGCTGTAAGGCACAGACTATAATACAGACTATTTAAATTGACTGTGTAACATTTTATCTGTATTGGTGAATCTATGTTTTTTTTTATTTTTTATAATGAACAGGCCGCGCTGTTTGCAATGAATATGTGTACATGAGGTGCCGGCGCGATCAAATCGCTGAAACATAAAAATACTCTGTCACTTACAGAAGGGCATAATTCGATGTCTTCAGTTTGAATATTCAATAATATAAAAGATTATTAGATACATTTTATAAAGCGAACAGTGTTACATTCTTATTTCACTCTGGAACCTACGAGAATGCAATTTTCCCTGAATATCCAAAAGACTGCAAATGTGACATTGATTTTATATAACAGTTCAACAAAAAAGGCAATATTAAGTGTACATTTTAAGTTTTACATTTTAAATGTAGCCTACATTTTAAACACAATATTGCCAATATTGTTTGTTATAGGCTATTTTACAACGAAATAATAGTTTCAACGAAATCCGCAACAGAACTGTTGCGCGTCTCCAAGCAACAGCTGTGTTTCGTTAGTGAATGAATCTGCAGCTTTGAATGATTCGGAGAGTCAGTACTGATTAATAACCCATTCATAACTACAACCATTTGCTTCATTACTGAATAAATGAATGACGCGATGCCTTGCTCATTAGACTTGCCACCACCTACTGGCGATTTTAGTTTTGAATCTACAAGTATCACTTCGTTTTTGCCTCATTTATTGCTTTATTTATTATATTAATAATACGTACACTTAATGGAATGTTAAGAATATGACATAAAACATGACATACGATTAATAAGGCTAGAAAAACTTTGACTCTATAATGGTAAAAATGCACCTGTAAATCAATTTAAGGGGGCAAATATTGTCCCTTAATGGAAAAGGTGTGACTGCGGTCTAAGTGGGGGTACTCAGAAGAATGTTAGGCTAAATGCCCTAGGGGGTATACGCCACTGTAAAAAAGTTTGAGAACCACTGGCTTAATGGATTACTTCGTTGATTGCCTGTAGTATATTTTTAATAAAATATAAAATTTGGGCTTTTTATATCACTGTCTTCTTATATTAAGCCACATTAAGCGCGGTTTACTGTGGGGAAATGCTTAGCATGCAATTCAGTTCATATGGGCTCATCTGCTTGCATGTACACAGAATATAGCCTATTTTTAATAATTTCTATAGCATATTTGGTCTTTTTTATCGCCGTCTTCATTAAGCCACGTTTTCTTTATGGGAGGAAAACGCTTCTGTTCATATTCTGGGCTTACCCTGCTTTCATGTATAATTTATTAATAAACTGTATACCGAATTCGGCCTTTTTATACCACCGTCTTAGTCCATTAATTGTTTTCTTTCTATGGGGGATACGCTTTTAACCTGCAATTTACCAGGTTACGTTCATATTCTGGGCTATTCTTCTTGTCTGTATGCTTTATTAATAAGGTGTGTGCTGAATTTAGTCCTCCAGTGTTTTACATTAAAGGGTTAGTTCAGCCAAAAATTTAAATTAGGCTGTGTTTTACTCACCCCCGAGGCATCCTAGGTGTATATGACTTTCTTCTTTCAGACGAATCCCGTCTGAGTTTTTTTTTTTATTTCACTTCTTTTGGACTGAAGCACTGCAACACCCGCTGACTGCAATGACAGAGCTTGGAATAGCCAGGACAATTTTTAATATAACTCCGACTGGATTCGTCTGAAAGAAGAAAGCCATATACACCTAGGATGCCTCTGGGGTGAGTAAAACACAGCCTAATTTTCATTTTTGGGCGAACTAACCCTTTAAGCATTTTAGAATATCCCAAAACCGTGCCTTGATAAGCATGCACTGACTATTTCGTCCAA
>NW_015657978.1:175103-189519 GCF_001515625.1 Sinocyclocheilus rhinocerous | reverse complement strand
TATTTTTCTTACAAAAATGCATCGATTCGCTACAGGAGGCCTTTGTTCACCCCCCGGAGCCGTGTGAGACACTTTTTTTTTTAATGGATGGGCACTTTTTATTTCACTTCTTTGGGACTGTTCAACTGCAACACCCGCTGACTGCAATGACAGAGCTTGGAATAGCCAGGACAATTTTTAATATAACTCCGACTGGATTCGTCTGAAAGAAGAAAGCCATATACACCTAGGATGCCTCTGGGGTGAGTAAAACACAGCCTAATTTTCATTTTTGGGCGAACTAACCCTTTAAGCATTTTAGAATATCCCAAAACCGTGCCTTGATAAGCATGCACTGACTATTTCGTCCAAGTTCAAAACAAAACTCTATGAACTGCTCCATTGTGAACGTATGGAGCTGTATGAACCACTACAATCTGTAAAGTAAACAGGAAGGAACTTAACTGGTTTTGCGAGGGAACGCAAAGTTTCTTGAGGGAATGCAAAAGTTTTGCGAGAGAACGAAAAAAATCTGAAAAATATTTTTTCCTCCCACCCCAAATTTTTTCACTCACTCTGATTTTTTCCACCACCATGTCCCTTTAGGGGCTCCGTAGAAAACAGTATTGTTCTTCTGTATTGTTATTTTTTTAGTTGTGACTTGGACTCCACTATTCTCCAGACTGATTTTTAAAATCTTTTTGGTTATAGTTATCTTTTTCGGTGTGAACAGGAGTTTACACTTCAGTAGTGTTTTCAGTAAACACACTTTGTTTACTGGCTTGTTTAATCTCACTTTTAAGCATACGTTTCAACGAGGCTTCTTCAGAGGTATTACCGTGGCCCCAATCTTAACAACTGAATGTTTTCACAGAGCATTACTTTTCTTAAAGGACACTTATTTGGCTAATGGGACATTAAGTGAATTGAATGTGGCATGGGGCACCTGCCTCCAGTTTCAGCAAACTAAACCTGATGTAAACGCATGATGAGCTTTTGTCAGCTTTGACTTATGAGGTGGAGAGAGAGCAGCCATGCTGCTACTGGGCCATTTCAGACACAAGCCTCCCTCTGAATTCCTCTTTCAATGCTATTCTATTTGCGGCTGGTGTGGGGCCAGACAGTAGATCCTTCTACAGATCCTAGTCTATAACAATACCATAAAATACTAAAAAAAATGCTCTTATCATAAACTAAAAATGTAGATTTATCAGCTCCTTGGCTTCAAAGTTGTGAAAATAACACCTGAAAATTTATAGTTGAATTAAAAAATGCATTTTTGAGCCCTGTAGAGTACATGTCCCCAAACGCATATGGCAAAGCAAAGTAATATGTGTAAATCACTTTTATATGAGTGCTTGTGTGACAGAATGGGCAAGCCAGTTGATGATTCCAAGGTTTTTTGCATTTATGGGGGAAAATGACTGGCTTAAAAGACATCAGCCGCCAGAAAAATTACACCAGGAAAGCCTCCAGGATGGTCATCATCTTCACTGAGCTAAGTGATGCTGGAATAAAGACCAGCGTGCTTTACATGACAAACGGTTTAAGAGTCTTTCAGCTTACACTCCTGATTATTACAGCACGACTGTTTCAGAGAAGCATTCCACATCTCCCACAGCCCACTTGCCACTAATGGAGCAACGGCCTCGACTAACACATCACGGGTGTCTATAAAATCAACACTTTACTTCATCTTTTGTTAACAGTATGGGTGAAAGAACAATTCGCATTCCTCTAGCAAAAAGTCATCATAAAAGATCAGAGCTCATTCACAGAGTTTATAAAAACTTTTGCTCTCTCTTCAAATAATCACTTCTGTAGCTGCACTCAGCGCAGACTCGGATGGACAATGGCTGACAGCTTTGAGCCATGGAAAATCTGAGCGTTAGAAGTGAACTAATGAGACATCTCATAAAAATGAAGGCTGCGTTTGATTGCACATCCTCTGTCCTTCACTAAGTTGAAGGACCTCTTTTCATGAGTGGTGCACAATTTGACCAAATCTGGAGCCAATTATGCATCTCACGTTGACTTGACTCTTCCTAGTCTAAATATGCCACACTGAGATCAAAATGTCTATTGACCACACAATGAATTTTTGATTTTTAGGAATGGAATAGAATTAAGACCTGTATTTTGCAAGATCAGAAATGTCAAAATTCTTCTAATTTTTGATAAATGATGTGAATTAATATACTGTATGAAATATTTCTTCCACACATGATGAGTAATTATGGTTGTTCTAAGAGGAAAACTGTCATAATTTTTCTGAAAAATGAAAGAAATGTTTGTGCAGAAGCTCTGCAGTCACATGCACATACTTAGCTACATTTTCCAAGCTGATGGAACATTTCCAGATGGCTCCAGTCGTGGCAGCTAGTAACTGCTTGTTTTCAGCTTCGTTGAGCAACATGACCAGTGGCTTCAGTCCGTTGTACTGCCGCACCAAATCACGGGTATGTTTATCTTCTGCACACTAACACAGGAGTGAAGGCGCACACACATACAGTACACAGATTTAGGCAGCATCGAGATGTACGCCGCACTGACAATCAGAGCCAGGGCTAAACTAGTATTTTCATTCCAACCTCAGCCCTTTTATACGGTGCCAAAGAAAAGTGTAGTTGAGTGTGTACGGCCGTACCTTAAAGATAGCGCTGGCACAGTGCATTTGGAGCTCCTGGTTGTCACAGCTGAGGTTCTTCACCAGATCCTCAATCATGCCCTCAGTCTGTATAGCAATTCTGTAGCTCTTCTGCCAACACAAACATGCAGAATGACTCTCTACGCTGAACACCTACTGTAAAAACCACTCTGCCTTGCCAAACAACACTGCGTGCAGCGGCATAGCGCTTATTTCATCCTAGGGTTTCTTGCTTCTGGCCTCATACAGTCATTCACATCTTCAAACTGGTCCTTTAATAGAAACAATCTGCCAGTCAAAAGTAAGGTTTCATGAACAGCGTGCTATTTTCAGTCAAGTGTCTGAGTGTGTACTGAGTGGCTTTAAATATAGCATTTGAAGCTTGCATTATGTTTCACAATACTTTTGTGTATGTAAATATACTTTAAAGTATTTAATGCTATTTATAATGCTATGGCATATACTGTAGATAATTGTTATAAAAATACATTTAGAATTAAAATTAAACTACCCTCTGCCTGATTATCGACATCTGTTTAAAGCCTTGACCTTTAATAAACTTCCGCTCATGGATTCTAACCAAACTCCAGCGTCTCTGTTACATACGGTTCATAAGTTAGGGGTCTGTGAGATTATTATTATTATTTATTTTTTTTTTCCACACTAAGGTTGCATTCATTTGATCAAAAACGAAATATTGTGAAATATTATTTCAATTATTATTTTCTATTTTAATATTCTTTAAGATGTAATTTATTCCTGTGATGGCAAAGCTGATTTTATTTAGCTGAAGAACTTCCAGTCATATGATGAATAGAAAGTTAAAAATAACAGAATTTATTTGAAACATTTTTAACATTATAAATGTCTCTACTGTCACTTATTATTTATTTATTGTATATTTGCTGAATAATAGCATTCATTTCCATTTTAATTTTCTTCTGCGTTTTACAAAGACATACTATAATATTTCAGTCTTTGTACTCCAATTTTTCGCAATTCTGCGATCCCTGAATCTGACGGAAAATCAACAAAATGTCGCATTTTTTGCGATCCTGCATAATTCGTCATTTTATCGCACAATAACCACAAAAATTAAGGTCTCACAAAAACTAAATGATAATTATCTAACTGAATTATCCCTAATTTTATTATGCATTTTGTTTGTTCTTTGTGTCATGCATGACTGTTGTGCATCTAACATAATTTATAATATGTGACACTGGACCACAAAACCAGTCTTAAGTCGCTGGGGTATATTTGTAGCAATAGCCAAAAATACATTGTATGGGTCAAAATTATAGATTTTTCTTTTATGCCAAAAATCATTTAGATATTAAGTAAAGATCACGTTCCATGAAGATATTTTATAAATTTCCTACTGTAAATATGTTCAAACTTAATATTTTGATTAGTAATATGCATTGCTAAGAACTTAATTTGGACAACTTTAAAGGCGATTTTCTCAATATTTAGATTTTTTTTTATGTTTAATCAAAAAGTTACTTGCCTTTTCTTTGTAATTATTTGTGAGATTTACTAGCAATTTCTGAGTACAAATTGCTTCAAAGTGAATCCTACACTAAATTTATTTCAATGTAGCTATTAAAGAAATTTCAAATAAACATTTTAAGCATCTGCGTTTGGTTCAACATGATGAAGCAAACCTCAGAAGCGCACTCCTGCAGGGTTCCCACCACAGGGATGAGCATGTTCTTCTGTGATGACTTGAGCAGCCGGGCGAGCAGAGGGATTCCTCCGGCCCGACGGATAGACTCCTTGTTCCTGGTGCTCTTGCTGCAGCTCCAAAGAGCCAGAGCCCCACAGCGTGCCACCTCCGCGTCCCTCTCCTGCTCCGCACTCAGACACACACCATTAGGCACGCAGTCCAACAACTCCACCTGCCAGAAACAACTTCAGCTTTTCAAACGCACTTTCCTGTGCTTGAACTTTGAAATACTGCAATAGATTTGTCACTCTGCTTCCCATGATATTATTATTATTACATTATTGTGCTTTATACTGTTTTCATTTCACTCTGCATTAAGGTAGGAGAGTCGTGTCATGTCAAAACGAACTTGTATGTTTTATTAATAGGGTCATGGTGTACTTTATGACATCTTCAGTGCACTTCTATCACTGACTCTGCAGGATGTGGAACACAATCTCCTGCCCTGAAGCTGCCAACATTCATCTAAACATTCATCATCAGCCATAGACTGACTGTTACTAAAGAGGGCTTGAAAATTCAGACTGTCACACCAAAATCTACAAATGACCACATCCTTCAAAGAGTAAATTTTATGTTTCCCCTGCCGTCAAGCCAGAAAGGCCGCTCTAACACAGCATTACACGCGCGTGCCGTTCAGAGGTGGTCTGGGTCTTTAAATGTAACTAATCTACGATAGCTACAATGAGAACGTCCGAGTCTGGCCCCGAGTAAATATACAGAGTAGAGTAACACGCGAGTCCTAATCATACCGAGCGTCACTCTGTCAATAAACACACATGCCAGGATGAGGGGGAGCACGACATTCAATCTGTTTTTACCTGCAGTGTGCTCCCTTTGATGCTGGCATAGTAAATGATTGGGAGAAACAGTCTCGAAAGAAAGAGAGCAAGTGGAGAAACAGAGCATGGTATACGCAAGTACCTTCAACATATTCTTCATCCTTTTGTCTCCTTTCCTTTTAATCATAGTCAACCTGTTTTGACAAACTCATACAGGAACAGATTTCACGTTTCTCACCAGTCTCTTGATGCCACCATGTTGTCGGACCGTCCTGCGGGCCCGTCTGAACTTGGCCACATTGGCAATGGTCTCTGCAGCCAGGCACTTCAGCTCTTTGTCAGGAGAGTCCAGGATGGACACCATGGTCTGCAAACCACCCAGATCAGCGATGGTTTGCCGAATCTGAGAGTTACAACTGATCTCCTTCAAGATCTTCAAAGAACCAATCTAACAGCAAGAGAGATTAAAGTATCAATTTTTAGAATAACTGCTTGACATATCTAATGCTGTTGAATTGATTGAAATGTATGGGTTTTCATTTTTTTTAATTTATGAACTTGCTGGAACTTTATGAAAGCTTCAACTTCTCTTTTACTTTACTGTTGTCATGTCAAAACTAAATAATTTTTTTTTGTTTGATATGCCTTTATAATAGTAAGTGTCACTTGTGCATGTTTAATGTGTATCCCAATTTCCCCCAAAATATTAAGCAGTTTTCAACATTGATAATAAGAAGAAATGTTTCTTGAGCACCAAATAAGCATATTAGAGAGCAATTTATGAAGGATCATGTGATACTAAAGACTGGAGTAATGATACTGAAAATTCAGCTTTGCCAATCAGAGGAATAAAAGACATTTTTAAATCTATTTAAATTTTAATATTATTTCTCAATTTTGCTGTTTTTATTGTATTTTGATCAAATAAATGAAGCCTCTTGTGAACATCAAAAATCTTACCAACCACAAACTTTCGACCAGTAGTGTACATCTGTAAAAATATAAACTAAATAAATGAAAGACAGAAAAATAAACATTTTTAGACGCAAGCGGTGACCTCTGACCCAATTAATTGAGTCTGGATGCACTTACTTTACATCTGATGTCATCTGTGTCAAGCAGGTTAATGAGGACCTCCAGCCCCCCCACGTCTCTGATAGCCAGCTGACACGTCTCCTGGACCAGGTTAAAGTCTCTTAAAGCGCACAACACAATCACTGTGGCTGTCTGATTAGCCCCCTGTTCACACACAAACACATGTGCAGCAATTACATTAGCTGCTCCATCATAACCCACAGGCAGATGAACAAAAACAGCTATTGTTTTCTATATTTCATTCATCTAAAACGTGAAATGACACACTGACTTTATACAGTACTGTATGACTTTATATGTGTTATATGCGTGAGTGTGAAGGCAGATGTACACGGCCACATTTGCATCATATAATTCTTGCATTTTTTGCATTAACGGTGTAATTTCTCCATGAACCTCTTTTTTCGACCCATTTGACCCACACCCCAAAATCATCTTCCCTTCGAGTCTTATTTTGTTGACCACAAGTGTTTGGTATTGTGACTATAAACAGGGGTGGGGAGAGATCCTTTGATACAGACTACTGCTGTGCTGCGGCCTGAAACCATAGACAATGACCTAAGTTAGCAATTAAAAGAAAACAAGCTCTGAAATGTTGGAGATCATAATGGATTGGCCTTAGAAAAAGCTCTGTTTTGACAGTTGCTATATACACAGTGTTTTAGGCTGGTCGTTCCTCAGAAGTTGCCTACACAGCGAGTACAACAAACCAAACATGTGGCATTTGTTGGGCCAAGCTCCTTAACAGATATGTATCGCAGACGACTGCGGTTTTGATATCATTCACGGCATGTCTTTTATCGCTGGAATGAAATAACAGAAGGGCGAGTGACACATAAATAAAGCAGAGGATCCAGCAAAAATACTACACTATTAATCATCTTTAATCAAGAAATGATGGCTTCTTTAGTGATTGCTGTTTGTTTAGGTCAAAACCACAGATCTAAGATCAGCTTTCCCCCAGAGAAAACACCAGAAACTCGACTTCCACGTGCGTCTTTAATGTGATGCCTAGTTTTTCTTCTCCTTTCTTTATGGAGCGGCTCTTATGAATGCAAACAAAGACAGGCTTTTCTCTCCGAGGCTGGCGTTGTGCTCGTTGCAGTAGGTCCCAAAGAGGCATGTAAGCTGCTGTAATGCTGCTCGTGCAGCAGGCCTTTGAAATGTGACACTCATGTCCAAAATTTAATAAACACTCGTGTTTCTTTTTCATAAAACGAGCAACAGATAAGATCCAGTGATTAGGCCAGTCTCGCACCCTTGTTTATTAGACGCATGGTACTTCCCAGTTTGCATACCTATTTTATTCTGTTTTGTAATATAAGTAGAACAAGTAGCCAATGTGAAAAGTAGGACACTTTAGCATAATTTTAAAAAGAGTAGTTAAGGAAATAATATACTTTGAAAGAATAATGTACTTAAGTGGGAACTAAATGTAAAGATTTCAGGGACTTCATTGCATATTATTTGCAATAAAAGAGTGGCGTGAAATAGAATGGAAGAATTAAAGAATGGCGAAGAGACAGAAAAAGACAATAAGCAATTATTTTCATAATCATGGCCAATAAGTAATAAATGGCTGATATTAAAATATATACTATTTTATCTAAAATAAAATAAAACGCACATAAAATCAATCATCTTAAATGCTATATGAATGCTAAGTGAATTTAGGCATCAAAACATTGTCATTTGAGATTTGCTAAATGTTACATTTAACAGTGTTATTAAATTGATGTAAGCGTTTTTTAAGATGAACTTTAAATGAGTTTTAGATGATGGCATGGATATTATTAAAAAATAACATATGGTGACTATGTATTGCACATCTCTAAAAAGTAGCACTTTTTTCACTTAGTAACATGCTATATTTAGTATGTTTTGGAAGAAGACAAAACAATAAACATGGATGTGAGAAGAGGAGAACATCAGATCAAAGAGATCAGAACATGATAGGACTCATAATGAAGAATGAAGGGCAGAGTTGAAAAAAGGGGTGGGGAAATATGAAGAAACTAATAAGAGCGATAAAGGAGACAGACAGAGACAGTGATAAGAAGTGAGAAAAATAGTCAGAGAGGTGGAGACAGAAAGATACAGAAGAAGAAAAGCAAGAGTGAGAGAAAAAAAGCACATGTGTTGTCCACATTAAGTGGATGGACCAAATGTGAACCGAAACTAGCAGTGAATCCACTGCACTTTCGGTCTTGCCACTCTCTCCGTCTTCAAAGCATTTGATGGGTTAGCAGTGAACCTTGTAAAAACATGAAGCTATATTTAGTACTGATACCAGGGAAAAAGAAATGCAATGTTCATATGCTTTCATTTTCTAGCAGCTTTGGTCTCAACGTGCTGTAGACATTCTTTACAAATCAGAAAACATCTGAAGGTCTTTTATAATGTCTCTGTCTTGAATCTAACGGGCCCTCACTCGCAGTCTGCGGTGTGAAGACAGATGTTCAGGACAGATGCACACGCAGATAAAAGCTGTGAACGCGGATGACTGACAGGTTTATCATTTGAAATCACTATACACCATACTCACATTAATGTTAGAGTTTGTGCTATCTCAACTCTCATATGTGACTGCAGGGATGTGCAAACTTACTTAGGGATGTTACTACATTTACTACTGTGTATATATAGCAAATCTCAGCTCCAGGCCCGGCTCCACGGGGGGGGGCTAGGATGAGCCAGGAGCTTTGCTAACCCTAGCCAAGAACTAGAACTCAAATCAGGACTCCTGCGCTGTTTTCTGTGCGCACACACCCAAAGCATGCACACAGAGAGCCACAAGTCAGACAGCGCTCTATTACCGTATTGAGTTTTTTTGCATCTTATCATGCTTAAATGGACATATACACAAAATCAGTCACCTTGGTGCCCATATTGGCAAGTATTTTTTTCGTAAGCAGTCTTAACGGAGTTAAAAAATAAAAAATCTTAATGAATGTAAAGAGTTGGGAGAAAATCTGATGTGTCGGCTGCTGAATATACCTTCTGTCTTATGTCAGTAATGTTAATAAAAGAATAAAAGAAAATCACTGCTCCAAATGACTGAATAACTTCTTTAGCTTTAATATGGATTAATCTGTATCTTAATTTATACATTTATGGTATTTTGTACCTGAATACCACTGTTAGACCTACCTGACAAATTTAAAGCAATTTTTATTTCATTTGTATCTTTGTTCTATTGCATTTATTTGTGCTATTATTGCTTGTAATTTGTTCATTTGTTCTTATTTTATTACTTTCATATTATCACACAGCTCTTTTAATAAAGTTTAATTCATTGAGTTGGAATCATTCAGATTTTTCAATGTTTTTGAAGCATATTAGAATATTTTCAGGATCATGTGACAATGAAGACTAGAGTAATGGCCCCTGAAAATTCTGAAAGACTTTAACATCACTGGAATAAATTATATTTTAAAATGTATTCAAATATAAAACAATAATTTTAAACTGTAATAATATTTCACAATATTACTGTTTTACTGTATTTTTGATCAAATACATATAGCATTGGTGAGCAAAGAGACATTTCAAATTTCAAAAACATTTAAAAAATACTTAATACTTATTACTTTGGGTACTAAAATAGAATCATTTCCATACTTTCTTCTATAATTTCTTTAAGGTTAGGTTACCCTTTAGGGGCAAATAAGGTACAAAGATGCATTTATTTAAAGTAAAGAAAAATATATTATATATTAAAACTCAACTGATTGTTTATAACGTCACAAAATATAAGCTATATTTTCACACAGCTCTATATATTGGATAGTTTTAGTTTATTTCACAAGTGTTGTGCCAGAGTTAGCTATAAAGCTAATTTGCATCTGCAGACCCTGGGCAGGATGTTGTTACAAAATTACAATATTCAGTCACATATAATACAATACATACTATACATACAATATCACATCACACTCCATAAAATTAAAAAGTCAGGTCAATGATCACACATTTGATTTTCCTTAAGCCATACTTTAAAGTACATATTGCAGGTTAAAATAGTTTTTCAAATTAATATATAACCTTGTATGAAAATACCATATGAACCGTTAATGCAGGATTTGAAAATGTTTTACAAGACGTGAGGGCACAAATTTAAAAGAAAAAGTGACGGTTTCCTTGACAGTTCTCAAAAACCACTTTTTTCTAACATCGCGTCATATTACGTCACGAGAGGGAGTCGTGTGCCGCGCTCTGCTTTGAGCGGGCATGAGTCAGTGTGTTTTCGGTAGTTATTTTTATTTCAATTTATCATCATCATGGTAAATTATTGTGTTTGTGGAGGTTGCACTAACTCCAGCATGTCAGACATCGAGTCCACAGGTTTCCTAACAAGAAAAAGGACGGTATCTTCCGAGGATCATGTGACAATGAAGACTAGAGTAATGGCCCCTGAAAATTCTGAAAGACTTTAACATCACTGGAATAAATTATATTTTAAAATGTATTCAAATATAAAACAATAATTTTAAACTGTAATAATATTTCACAATATTACTGTTTTACTGTATTTTTGATCAAATACATATAGCATTGGTGAGCAAAGAGACATTTCAAATTTCAAAAACATTTAAAAAATACTTAATACTTATTACTTTGGGTACTAAAATAGAATCATTTCCATACTTTCTTCTATAATTTCTTTAAGGTTAGGTTACCCTTTAGGGGCAAATAAGGTACAAAGATGCATTTATTTAAAGTAAAGAAAAATATATTATATATTAAAACTCAACTGATTGTTTATAACGTCACAAAATATAAGCTATATTTTCACACAGCTCTATATATTGGATAGTTTTAGTTTATTTCACAAGTGTTGTGCCAGAGTTAGCTATAAAGCTAATTTGCATCTGCAGACCCTGGGCAGGATGTTGTTACAAAATTACAATATTCAGTCACATATAATACAATACATACTATACATACAATATCACATCACACTCCATAAAATTAAAAAGTCAGGTCAATGATCACACATTTGATTTTCCTTAAGCCATACTTTAAAGTACATATTGCAGGTTAAAATAGTTTTTCAAATTAATATATAACCTTGTATGAAAATACCATATGAACCGTTATTATTGCTTGTAATTTGTTCATTTGTTCTTATTTTATTACTTTCATATTATCACACAGCTCTTTTAATAAAGTTTAATTCATTGAGTTGGAATCATTCAGATTTTTCAATGTTTTTGAAGCATATTAGAATATTTTCAGGATCATGTGACAATGAAGACTAGAGTAATGGCCCCTGAAAATTCTGAAAGACTTTAACATCACTGGAATAAATTATATTTTAAAATGTATTCAAATATAAAACAATAATTTTAAACTGTAATAATATTTCACAATATTACTGTTTTACTGTATTTTTGATCAAATACATATAGCATTGGTGAGCAAAGAGACATTTCAAATTTCAAAAACATTTAAAAAATACTTAATACTTATTACTTTGGGTACTAAAATAGAATCATTTCCATACTTTCTTCTATAATTTCTTTAAGGTTAGGTTACCCTTTAGGGGCAAATAAGGTACAAAGATGCATTTATTTAAAGTAAAGAAAAATATATTATATATTAAAACTCAACTGATTGTTTATAACGTCACAAAATATAAGCTATATTTTCACACAGCTCTATATATTGGATAGTTTTAGTTTATTTCACAAGTGTTGTGCCAGAGTTAGCTATAAAGCTAATTTGCATCTGCAGACCCTGGGCAGGATGTTGTTACAAAATTACAATATTCAGTCACATATAATACAATACATACTATACATACAATATCACATCACACTCCATAAAATTAAAAAGTCAGGTCAATGATCACACATTTGATTTTCCTTAAGCCATACTTTAAAGTACATATTGCAGGTTAAAATAGTTTTTCAAATTAATATATAACCTTGTATGAAAATACCATATGAACCGTTAATGCAGGATTTGAAAATGTTTTACAAGACGTGAGGGCACAAATTTAAAAGAAAAAGTGACGGTTTCCTTGACAGTTCTCAAAAACCACTTTTTTCTAACATCGCGTCATATTACGTCACGAGAGGGAGTCGTGTGCCGCGCTCTGCTTTGAGCGTGCGTTAGTCAGTGTGTTTTCGGTGGCTCGGCCGCCTGCGGGAGACATGATGCTCACGGATCCGTCAGAGATGCTGCTCCATGAAAACGTGAACTGTGCACCGTAAGTCTTGTTTTTAAACATCTGCTACCTACCAAATCAGTGAACATAATTATTTAAATAATGAGACACAACGAGATGTGTATAGGTTGTTGTAAAGTACCACAGCTAGCTTGTAAGCATTAGCAATAATGTTATATACCGTGTAAAAACGTTACCATATGAGAAGGCATAGCTGGTAGGTTAACCTCAGTTTGCTAATATTATAACCATCAAGTCTAGTTACAGCTTAGTGACATTGTTTGCACAGCTAATTGGTAATTTTTTTGTCATGTGGTGTGTGTTTTTAAATGTGCTTTATAAATAAACATGAACTTGAACTTGAACTTGATAGGCTTTCATTGCGTTCACGTATGCTGTGTAGGCAAATATCAACAACCTGTCCTTCCTTCCTTCCTTGGTATTGTACTACTGTTAATAATGGTGCGTCTCAATCAGCTCTCTGGTTCAGTAGTCAGGGCACTGATCAGGGAGTCGGCCATTTTAAAGTGCATATTGCAGGTAAAAAAATGTTTTCAAATTAATATATAACCTTGTATGAAAATACCATATGAACCGTTAATGCAGGATTTGAAAATGTTTTACAAGACGTGAGGGCACAAATTTAAAAGAAAAAGTGACGGTTTCCTTGACAGTTCTCAAAAACCACTTTTTTCTAACATCGCGTCATATTACGTCACGAGAGGGAGTCGTGTGCCGCGCTCTGCTTTGAGCGTGCGTTAGTCAGTGTGTTTTCGGTGGCTCGGCCGCCTGCGGGAGACATGATGCTCACGGATAGTTTGCTAATATTATAACCATCAAGTCTAGTTACAGCTTAGTGACATTGTTTGCACAGCTAATTGGTAATTTTCTGTCATGTGGTGTGTTTATAAGGCTTTGGGAGACATTGCAAGTAATGAGGGAGTGGGAAGATCTGAAGCAGTGAAGGCCAGATGTTATTAACCACCTCTACTGGACTGCAGCTTCCGCTCCTAATGGAGATGCAGATGTGATCGAGGCCAAGTGGAAAAGCATGGTCAGCAGTGAATGTGATCTAAACTTTTACTTGCTTCTCCCAGCATATGCCAGGGTTTCTGCGGGTCTTAAAAAAGTCTTAAATGAAAAAATGTTTTCAAATTAATATATAACCTTGTATGAAAATACCATATGAACCGTTAATGCAGGATTTGAAAATGTTTTACAAGACGTGAGGGCACAAATTTAAAAGAAAAAGTGACGGTTTCCTTGACAGTTCTCAAAAACCACTTTTTTCTAACATCGCGTCATATTACGTCACGAGAGGGAGTCGTGTGCCGCGCTCTGCTTTGAGCGTGCGTTAGTCAGTGTGTTTTCGGTGGCTCGGCCGCCTGCGGGAGACATGATGCTCACGGATCCGTCAGAGATGCTGCTCCATGAAAACGTGAACTGTGCACCGTAAGTCTTGTTTTTAAACATCTGCTACCTACCAAATCAGTGAACATAATTATTTAAATAATGAGACACAACGAGATGTGTATAGGTTGTTGTAAAGTACCACAGCTAGCTTGTAAGCATTAGCAATAATGTTATATACCGTGTAAAAACGTTACCATATGAGAAGGCATAGCCCATGTTTTTACCCTGCAAACACGCAGAGCTTTAAATGTGAACTGGTGGATCGATAAGAAGACAATGCATTATAAAAATCTAAACAGTATAGGGGTGTGCGATATGTATGGTCTGCGATAATATCGTAATTGTTGTTTTAATGATGTGCGATTTGATATTATGGAGTATATCGCAAAAATTAAACAAAACACCTACAGAGTGTGCATACATTAGATGATGAAGTCTAGCAGGTTAGACTAGTGCGCGTGCGCATTTAGAGTGCGTTCTTTCACTGCATGAATCAGTCTATTAAAATGCATTTAGAATGATCACATAATTTAAGATATGGGGCAGAAAATGTATATATTTATATAATTTCATATAGTTAATATCACACGAAGAGTGCC
>NW_015657978.1:174362-174755 GCF_001515625.1 Sinocyclocheilus rhinocerous | reverse complement strand
TTCAATAAACAAGAAGTTAATATTAAGAGACTTACGTTTTAGACACCATATTTCCTGTTTTTGCTCTATTTCTCCAACAAAAATCCTTCCAAACACAGCCACAGCGCTGTTTTGTGTCTCTGAGCAACACGATGGTGTTTTGTTCCTGAATGAATCAACCGTTTAAATGATTCGGTTCAGTCGCAATGACTCACTTAACAGTGACTTGCTGCCACCTACTGGCAGTTTTAACTTCACATTTAAGGTACCTTTTAATTTTTCATACTTCAGTTTTCAATGTTTTATGTTTAAAATATAAAAAAAAAAATTATGCATTTGTAACTGCAGGTTAAAGTATTCTATGTCACTCCGAGAACTGTGTGTAAATACATCTAAACATCTAAATGCCACTTC
>NW_015657978.1:173896-174216 GCF_001515625.1 Sinocyclocheilus rhinocerous | reverse complement strand
AATTATGCTTTTTACAGTAATTTTACAGTTTAATATGGTACTATAGACATTGCCCTACCATCATATGGTATTAATTTTATTTGTGCAGGTCTTAAATTTGAACTTAAAAATCCTGCGGAAACCTTGATATGCATCAGGCCTCATGGAGTCTCTGAGAGAGGAATACTGCAGGTCACCACAGGTTCTACGAAAACACAGCACTGTCTTCCACTACACCTGCTCCTCTTTCCAGATCCCTCCAGAGGATCAACAAGATGAGGCTGTTGTTGTGTATCTAGCACAGCATTCACAGTTTAACACACGTTAACAACACATCAGTG
>NW_015657978.1:153342-173806 GCF_001515625.1 Sinocyclocheilus rhinocerous | reverse complement strand
TATATATATATTAACAGTTGCAATGTTGTGTTTTGAGTTAGGTATTAACAGTGCTGGGAAATAATGTTTGTTGATTTAGTGCTGTATAAATAAAACTTAATTGAATTAACCATAAATGTAGATCTGCTTGATATTTATCTGATGTAAACTTCATAAACAAGTTTTTATGCAGCAAGACAATTGTGATTGTGATTATTTTTATTGATTGTCACCAAAATGGGGCCATTCAAAACCTATATAAAGTCCTCCTTCCTCTGGAAACTGTCTTCTAATGGCTGACACAACACATGCAGGTAAGGCCTTCCTGATGTGCCTGCTCAGAATGCCATAGGCCCAGTGGACAACTTGCCTGTATGCTGTCAAAATTGTCTTATACCAATGGCATCAAAAAGTGTGACTTACAGGTAGTTGTGACCTAAATATAGGCAACTTGTAATTGAAAAATAAATAAATAAAAATAATTCAGATGTTTTTAATATTCAAATCTTTAATTTATTATTTATTTATACATACAAGTATTTAGCTCAGAATAATAAATGATCTCTGCCCTACACATACATGTGTCTGCTGGCCTGGAGAGGTCCATGCTCCTGTCTGAAGAGCAAATAGGCTGTCTGTAGCACATATGGGTTCAGACAGCAAGCTTCAAAGCCTGGGTGCAGAGACAGACAGCAAGCAGCAAGTGTGTGGGGGTCACATTCTCCACTAAGGCCCAGTATGCATCTAACTCCCTGCAGCACTGACTTTCCTCAGCTGTGACCATGGCCTCACATTTCCCACACACAATGAAACAAAAACGTGTTTCTCTCTCTCTCTCTCTCCTGCAGTGATGAGAAACCGCTATATCACGTAACGTTAGTGTCGGGATATTAACAAGTGTAACACGCCTGATCAACGCTTATTAGTTTCTGTTACTGGTAAGTATCAATACTCATAGACGACCAAGCTGTGCTATTGCCTGATTACATATCGTTAGCTAACGTGTGTATATCTGTAAGTGAACACTGGTCTCTCACCAAGACAGCTGCCTTGTTCTCCTCACACAACTCAATTTGTCTCCTCTGATCGTTGTTCTGTCTAATCCTGGCCTATCCCTGCTCTCATGGTTGCATAGCAGGCTCATAATTGTATGGCTGTGGTCCGTCATAAGTGTAAATAAACATTTAAAATTTCCTCAGCGTCCGAACTGTCATTGCGATCCATTGTTTTCCTATGGACCGCTCTCCCTCTCGTTATGTCACGTCCGGTTTTGGCGGTTTTCAGATGCAGAAGTAAAATTCTCTCACAAAAACGACTCCAGAAGCCTTAATAGCATATTTTAAAGTATAGTTTAAAGTTCCTACATTATTTTTCTATACATTGACTCACTGGGGTCTCTAATAAGCGTAGTTTTAAAAATACTAAATGTTGTACACTCTCTAATATAAACCGGTATTAAATTCCATCTTTCTGCTGCTCTAACTGAAAAAGCAGATTGTCCAAAAACTGTTTTCTTATATTTAGTCAAACAATCACCTCTAACTGATGACTTGGTCTGCCTAATATTGTCCTTACTGAAAGTCACACATTGTTTAAGAAGTGGTGGTGCAAGATCATGAAGTAGTATACATCAAACACACATCAGCAAAAAAAAAAAAAAAAAAGGTCAAACGTAAATAATTTATCATTTTTAATAATATTGCAGTGATGACAGCTCCTTGGCTTTTTATCTAAAGTTTTCACAGCTTGTTTATACATAGTATATAATGGTTTTACATAGTTTTACTTATATGGGACCAACTTGTAGCACAATAAGATAAATGAGGGAGAATCATTGTATGCATATGATTTCATTTCATTTCCTGAAGATCATCAAGCTTGCTCTAGCACTTTTAGAGATCTTTTTAATATGTTTTTTAAAATTTTAATTAGAATCCATAATCATACCCAAATATTTAAAATGCTCAACAATATTTATTACCTCTCCTTTGACTAAAATATCTGGACAACGCTCATCAACTCTCTTGATGGAAAAATACATTCCCACAGTTTTGCTCACATTAAGAGTAAGGCAGGAATGACAAAGTCAATCTGAGACTTTGTTCAATGCAGCAGTAAGTTTGATAGCAGCTTGTTCTTTTGTCTTAGCATAAGTATAAACAACTGTCTCATCTGCATACATCTGAACCTGGACCTCTGGACAAACTGTAGGCAGATCATTAATGTATAAGCTGAACAAAATTGGTCCAAGAATCGACCCCTGTGGGACTCCAATATTACAGTCAAGAAATGGTGAGCATGCATCATTAATTCGTGTACATTGTTTTCTTAAATTTAAGTATGACTCCATCCATGTTAATGTATTAGTAGAAAAATTAAACCTTGATAATTTAGATAAAAGAACATTATGATTAACGGTATCAAAAGCCTTTTTAAAATCAAGGAAGACAGCACCAACAACACCTCCCCTATCAAGACTGGATTTAATTTGTTCAACAAAATAACAGTTTGCTGTCTCCGTAGAGTGATGCACCCTAAATCCAAACTGCATACGATGTAATGGAAAATGACCAAGATTTAAATGCTCTACTAACTGATTGCAAACGACCTTTTCAATTACTTTAGAAACAACTGGTAGAATACTGATAGGTCTATAGTTAATTACATTAGCAGGATCACCCGTCTTAAATATAGGTGCTATTACTTTAAGCAGAATATCGCTGTGGAGAGATCGCTAAACTCAAGCACATGTATATTTTCAAATCATCAGTGCTCGTTCCGCCATCAGTGAGTGCGCACAGGGTTGCCAGATTGCACAGATTAAGTAGTAATTTACTTTTTTATTTTTTATTTATTCAATTTATTTGTACAGGGACAACGCACAACAACAGTGTTGTGCCAGAGTTAGCTATAAAGCTAATTTGCATCTGCAGTCCCTGGGCAGGATGTTGTTACAAAATTACAATATTAAGTCACAAACAATACAACACATACAATATACATCATACTCCATTAAATTACAAAACCAAGTCAATGATCACATATTTGATTTTCCTTAAGCCATACTTTAAGCGTAGTTTTAAAAATACTAAATGTTGTACACTCTCTAATATTAACAGGTATTAAATTCCATCTTTCTGCTGCTCTAACTGAAAAAGCTGATTGTCCAAAAACAGTTTTCTTAAATTTAGTTGAACAATCACCTCTAACTGATGACCTAGTCTGCCTGGTATTATCCTTACAGAAAGTCACACATTGTTTAAGAGGTGGTGGTGCAAGATCATGAAATAGTTTGTACATCAAGCACACATCAGCAAATAATAAAAAATTATCAAACGTCAATAATTTATAATTTTTAATAATATTGCAGTGATGATAACTCCTTGGCTTTTTAGCTAAGATTTTCACAGTTTGTTTATAAATAGTATATAATGGTTTTAACGTGGTTATACTTGTATGAGACCAACTTGTAGCACAATAAGATAAATGAGGGAGAATCATTGTATGCATATGATTTCATTTCATTTCCTGAAGATCATCAAGCTTGCTCTAGCACTTTTAGAGATCTTTTTAATATGTTTTTTAAAATTTTAATTAGAATCCATAATCATACCCAAATATTTAAAATGCTCAACAATATTTATTACCTCTCCTTTGACTAAAATATCTGGACAACGCTCATCAACTCTCTTGATGGAAAAATACATTCCCACAGTTTTGCTCACATTAAGAGTAAGGCAGGAATGACAAAGTCAATCTGAGACTTTGTTCAATGCAGCAGTAAGTTTGATAGCAGCTTGTTCTTTTGTCTTAGCATAAGTACAAACAACTGTATCATCTGCATACATCTGAACCTGGACCTCTGGACAAACTGTAGGCAGATCATTAATATATAAGCTAAACAAAATTGGTTCAAGAATCGAGCCCTGTGGGATTCCAATATTACAGTCAAGAAATGGTGAGCATACATCATTAATTCTTGTGCATTGTTTTCTTAAATTTAAGTATGATTCCATCCATTTTAATGTATTAGTAGAAAAATTGAACTTTGATCATTTAGATAAAAGAACATTATGATTAACGGTATCAAAAGCCTTGTTAAAATCAAGGAAGACAGCACCAACAACACCTCCCCTATCAAGACTGGATTTAATTTGTTCCACGAAATAACAGTTTGCTGTCTCCATAGAGTGATGTGCCCTAAATCCAAACTGCATAGGATGTAATGGAAAATAACCAAGATATAAATGCTCTATTAACTGATTGCAAACGACCTTTTCATTTACTTTAGAAACAACTGGTAAAATACTGATAGGTCTATAGTTAGTTACATTAGCAGGATCACCTATCTTCAATATAGGTGTTATATTAGTATATCAACTTTATATTATATATATATATATAAAGTTGGACAAATTAGTATATCCAACTTTACCTGCATACATAAAGTATACTCACATAAAGTGATAAATACTAAATAGCAAATTTCAGCTGCTTGATAGTTTACATCTTCCCAAAATGTACTTTATATTATCACCCAGCTATAATCTGCTAAAAGCAACTATAATGTATGAATATATTAACATTAAACATTGACATCACTGCTTCAAAACAGTGCAAATTGTGAAAAGTGCTACAAAATTAAACTGAGTTTACTCACTCACAGATGTATCAGAAATAACCTTATGCACTATAAAATGGTGTCAACGTCCTTTAGAAAATGTTTTCACTTACTTTCTCCATTTGGATGACAAGAATGATAATGCTGCCCAGGTCTGCAGGCCTTATCTGACAGCTGTATTAAAACGTCTTCAGAAAAAAGGTTAGAAACATTCATCTGTGATCAAGGTTAAAAAATCTTGTTGCATTGCTCTCTACTTGTTGAAAACATTTGTCTTCAATAAAAAACCAAGCCTAGTGGTATCTGAAATAATTTAACTTTCACAAAACTACCGAGCGAGCTGATAGATTGTAGTTCAGTTTGAGAGCAGAAAAGCAGGTCCCAGTGACAGCACAAGCTGTATGTCACCATAAAAATCTATCCTGAGGAAAGAATACTTGAAATTTTTAGCAAAAAACAGCGTGGAATGAGCCAGCATTCAGACAGAGCTCTGAAAATTAGCAAATTCTCCTGAAGAAAAAAATAAATAAAAATCACAGAAGGATGGGAAAACAGAGAAAGAAAGCAGAAAGAAAAAAGAAGGAAAGGACAAACAGAGAATGGATATATAAATAAAACAGCTAAGAAGAAAACAAAGCTGTACTGATGCTCTGGAGAAAATTGAGATGACAGAAATAAAAAAAAGTGGCAGAGTGATCAGGAGAACAAGGAGGTATTAGGAAAAGAGAATGTGAATGTTCATTCTGGCACGAGTGTTGTGTATGATACACACATTAGAGTTAATTTATAGAGAAGCTGACTGAGGTCTGATCATTATCATTTATCCTCAATTAAGCAGCCAGCTCTCCAGAGCAAGAAAAAGACAGCTGTATAAATGATTTACACCATAGAGCCACAGAGCAGAGACGTCTCCTCTAGATTTAAGAGCAAAGAGGTATCAGATTTAATGGACAGTATTAACTTGATGCAAAACAGTATATCCACAGCGTATTTATGAGCGCCGACTCTTGCAAGCGTATACACACACTCAAACCATTTGGATGGAATGGGTGTACTGCTGTAGATAATACTGTTTATCTTTATGTAAATTTCTGCTGCTGTCTCTTATGGCAGATGACACCAGAATGACAAAGTGCTGAACTGCTGAGTATTCTTTATTTATTTTTTTTAATTTAGACTATTGTTCAAAGCTTGGGGCCAGTAAGATTTTTTAAATATTTTTTTTATTATTTTAATTCTTTTTTTTTTTCAGTATAGATTTAACAAGCTGATCAAAAGTGACAGTAAAGACATTTATGATGTCACAAAAAATTCTACTTCAAAAAATATATATCATGGTTTCCACAAAAATATTAAGCAGCACAATTGTTTTCAACACTGATAATAATAAGAAATGTTATTTGAGTACCAAATTAGCATATTACAATAATTTCTGAAAGATCATGTGATACTGGAGTAATGGCTGCTGAAAACTCAGCTTTGCCCTCACAGAAATAAAATAAAAATTTTAATCTATTAAAATATAAAACAGTAATAATAATACATTAATAATATTTGACATTATTACTGTTTTTTTAACCAAATAAATGCAGCCTTGGTGAGCATAAGAAACTTTTTGAATCAGTTTACTGAATGTCACATTGGTAAAGAGAATAGAATTTTGCTGCAATCTCAATGAAATCACTCTATATAAAATAAAAGCTTTTATTTTATATTTTTTAATTATCAGTATTTAAGAATACCGATTTGACCATGCACCTTTTATAAACCTCATTCAAAAACAATATTCATTTATTTAGGGGTAAAGCTTTTTTAATGAAGAAAAGCAATCTGCTTGACTCCACTGCATCACACAAGACTGAGATGAGGAGCACCAGCAGCTTGATCTGACACATTCATTTTATTACTCACTTTGTCCAGTAGAGGGAGCAAGACCTCATAACGGCCATGCATATAACAAGACGTGGACATTACTCTGGTGATGGAAAAGTGTAGCGTTTGCAGATTATTTATTTTTAAAATTAATTTCATGCTGAGGATCATTTAAAAAAATCTAAAGTCCATTTATGCACATTAATTTTCTGAGAGAGTATTTCTCAATCTGCAAGAAACAGTGAGCGCTATGTAAGTGAGGCATGAGCTACTGCAGAGAGAGATCCAGATTTAGACATTTTCTGAGCAGACAGAGACACTCTGCAAAGTTTCAGTCAAATTGAGTCAGTAATATAAAATTTAGCTAATCACATTGGTGAAAATTGCAAACACTATTTCAGCATATAAGAGCATTAAGGCACTAGCAATTCACTTACAAGCGATTAACGAGAAGCAGAACGGGGTAATTGGGAGAAGGCAGAATGAGAGAGAATGTTTCTATGCAACTTTGTCTGCCTGCCATGTTTCTCTAATTCAAGCTAATGAGGCAGTTGGGCTGAATCTAGTGAGACAAACAGCCCGTGGCCACCTCCTCTACACAATGACGCAGTTACAAAGTGCGTCTGTGAATGTGTGAACGTGCAATTATACTCGACGCTCGTTCTTTGACACATCCAGGCAACGACTAAATGGAGTTTGGTGTGTGTAATATGTTTTGCGGTCTGAAGACATGCACGATTTCTTAATATAACACTAATACTGCCATGAACATCATGAAAGGATATAGTCACTGGTGCAAACTGCCCTCCGTACATGTGTACAGAAAGGCAAACATGAAGACATGTAAATGTACAGTTCAGGTAATGTGCACTGCAAAAATATCCCTAGATAAACAGCCATTAAAGCACAAGTCCGATCATTCATGCATCACCTTATAGAAATGTAATCTCCCAGAAATACAAGCGCATGTCTATACCCTGGAAAAGAGCAGAAGAAAAGACAGAGGGGAGGAGAAAATCTGAACCTTCACTCCAAAAATAAAACAGATATTTAGTTTGGCACAGACTGTGTTTCGACTTCTGATGGTAATGACATTATAAGAGCGCTACTGGACAAACCCTCATAAATAAGAACTGTGGTTTCCAGACAGACAGAATGCTGGGAAGGGCACGTAACAAACACATCCTGTCTAGAGTTGAACACAGCACTGTAACAAACACATCCCCAAACACAGAAAACAAATCACAGAAAACAAACGTTTCAAAACCACTTTCCAAACGATCATTCGGTGAGAATCAAATGGGGTTTTGTTATCAAGTGCTTCTTTTTCCTGACGTTTGGTAGAGGATGAAAATCACATTAGTTATCCTGTGTTTTACTGGGCTAAAAATATCTACCCGCGTCTGAACTTTGCTTGGATGTTTTTCTTTACATGATTCATAACTCCCTACACTGAAGAAGATCCTTTTAAAAATGTGTACGCACTGTGCCCTCGGGTGTTTGACATCAGTGGCCTTTTTATCAAGAGTAGGCCTATGCCTTCTATGATACTATTTACTAAATTATAAAAGGAGGTGATATGCCTTTGAATTATTTTATACTCATACGTTAATGCGAGAGACCAGTTTTGCAAATTGAGTTATTTGTAAACACAGTTTTAATGTATTGACTAGGGGTGGTGCAATATACCAGTATTGATGATAAAATGAAATACTGATATCATGTTAATACGACACATGATAATATGGTAAATAACACTGTGCCATTATCTGGTCAACACTCCAACACAGTGGGAATACTGCACCTTAATAATGCTGGTTGCAAACTACCATAAAACAGAAAAAGACAACGACACTGTGTAGGTAGTACTGCTGCACAAAAATCATGTCAGAGGAGATGCCAGAAAAAAAGTGAGACACTCTGCCTGTACTCGAAAAAAATTTGCTCACCAGAGTGGACATTAGGCACCCCAGACTTGCCATGTCCCTGAAAAATGTTCACCCTAAAGCCAGCTCAAAGCCTGCCCAAACAAAATAAAAACTAGCCTAATTTTCCTCCTGTCCAATCACAGTTGACAGGTGCGGGAGTTCCAAATGTGCCATCTTTTCTTCAGTTGCTATTTCTTCTTTAGGTTGCCAGGTATTCATTCCAAGTATCAATGCACATTAGTTTTCTTTGTCATTAGTATGCAGTTGTATTATGAAAGTAGCAAAAAAAAACACAACCCTGTCAACTCTGTCTGCAGGAAGTGTGATTTTGTACACTTGATTTTCCGTCTCCCAGTGCTAATATTGTTAGTGTGATTCATTTTTATTTTCCGGAAAACAAAAAATGATAAAAAATAAATAAATAAAAAAAATTGATAGCAAGATAAAAATTTACCATATATTTTATGATAATATCATTATAGTGAATTCTTTTGGCCACAGTAATTTTGTACTGAAAATCGGGCTCCATGACAGCCCTAGTGTTGACACGTTGTTGGTGAGTGCATATACAAGCCAATGTGTTTTTTTACCTTTAAGTATTTGACTAGTTTCTGGATCTGCCAGTATTCAGAGGGCAGGTCGGTGGCCATCTCGGCACGTCTTTCAGGCTGTTCCTCATCTTCCTCATCCTCTGATGAACTCTCACTGAAGTCGTCAGCTCCTCCTGGGCTTTTACTGAGCATACACACACATATGCACCTATTAGACTTATTAATATTCAAGCTGGCCCACAATTTTATGTCTTTCAGACACACACTTGGAAAAGTACTCTCCCACAGAATTTTCTCAGGGTAGAAACGAGAACTATCCATACATAACAGGACATTATAGAAAAAAGCCCTTTCTATAATAAATAGAGCTTAATACATCAAATCGGAGGAGAGTTGGAGCAGGTGCAAGCCAAACCACATAGCACATTCTCTCAAAGCTCTGGTAAAATCTCTCTGAATCCAATGTGGAATGAATTATTGCTCTCTGAAAGGCCTTCATGCTCAAACCCTTGGACACAACGGCCATCAAACTCAGGGGTGTATTTGAAGTGTCATCTTAAGCCATGGCATCAAATTAAACGGCAGGGGATGGAGAGAACAGAGACAGAGCAACAGAGAGAGAGGAAGACTGGAGTGGTCATCAGTGCGTTTCTGAACTCTTTCATCGCAAGCTTATACACGCACGCACAAACGCAGATGGCCGTTAAAGCGGATCAGGCTACTGAAATGAATGTATCGTCAAACGAGTCATGAAACCCGGTACACACGGAGAAGAGGCCAGAGGGACTCAGATATGTTTTCCAGGGGATAACAGTATTGCCGGACAGCAGGGGACTTGTCCCTTTGTAATTCTCGCCATGAAAAACAACGAAATTGGTGTTAGTCACTTACTAGAAATAAAATGTGTATACCGCAATGCAAATGATTGTAAGTGTGCTGGCTTAGTGTGTTATGCCTTACATTACTGATGCGCTTGTGTACAATGAACACACAAATTATCTTTAGAAAGCTACATTTAAAACACTTCTATTAGCAGTAAGACTTGGGAAAGAGAGACTGCGGCTACACCCGGAGCTCCTTACAGGCAGGACTGTGTACTCTGGCAGTCGATGTTATGGGGACAGCTGGAGTTTTCACTCACCATCGCCAAACAGACAGAGAGGAGTCAGGAGAAGGAACAGGGTTATCAGCGGCTCAGGCATAGGCCGGTTATTACAGACCGCTACTCCCAGTAGCACCAGAGGACCGTTCTATGTGCACACCAACCTGAACGGCTGCTTCATCCGTGTCTTATTAAAGGCTATAAAATGAATACTTATCCACAGCTGAAATAATTTGCCCTGAAAGTGAGTCTTTATTTCCAATTCAGTGATTGGATAAGTTTTTTATGTTTGGCCAGGAGAATAAAGGGTTATTTAATTATGCGTGTTCCTGGGAGAGGGTTTTTCAGATCCTGTTTCAATGGTTAGGTTTTTACCTCAGAGACAATACCATATGTACAATGAAAAGGCGATTTCTGTGGACTGAGATTATGGTGGCATACATTTTTTGAGAAGACTGGCAGCCTGGCAAAGACGATCCAAAAAAATTAGCTTTTTTTTTGTTCTCGGATGCGGGTGACTTTGTGCCATTTTCCAAGATCTTCTTGCTTTCTCTGCTCCTTCTAGACTTCTCCTCTGCCTCGCTGGAAAAAATAACAACAACCAGATATTTAACATGTTTATACATTTTAAAAAGTCACCATGAAATCAAAACCAACATTTTTTTTAACTGAATATTGCTTAGTTTTAATTATTACTGATTTATCTGTGCAAACCATTATTTAAAAAAAAAAAACTTGCCATAATTGTTAAACTTGTCACTCACATTAAATGACTGCAGCAATTAGCAAATAAATACAAACCAATCAATTTCAGATGGGAAACATTCAAATCCCGGCCTACATTTGTTTCTCGTTTCTAAAAGTCATTTTACTTGGATTGGAAAAAAAGTCACAATTTCAAGTCAACCTTTTTTGCCCTCAATGATTTAAATTGTTTTTGGGGTACAAAGTTGCATTTCCCTTTCATTTTTAAAAATTGTTTAATTGATTTTTTTTCTCCCATCAGGTAATAAGTTTGTTTCAGCCTTCTGTAGCTCTCTAGAGTGTGTCTAGTTCTGTTGACACCTTACAGAGAAAGCTTACATCATTTATATGCAAGTTTGGTTCTGGCAGAACAGCGTAAATGTTCACATCTGGGAAATTCTTATTTCTCCAAAACAAAGGATTATTGTTTTGGAAATCCTAGATGACTGGCCAGAGGAGGCTTACCAGTAACAAGTGTTGAAATAGCCAAAGGGCTGATTTGTCTGCTAGATCAATCCAAGGAGGAGAACACATGCCTGAGTGATCAACTCTGGCTTTATCAGCTGACTGTCACTATGGATAGCTATGCCATGACTTCACCAACTGACACTCACAAGAGAACAGCCACTAATGTATAAGACATATAACCAAGTCTGGCTGACTGTTGAACTGTGTATCTACAGTATGTAGACAAACAGTATGTAGAATGCATGCAGCACTCTAGCAATCATCAGTGTCGTGGCCTCTGATTTTCAAGCTGTGATGGTTTTTTGGGAGTCCACTGGGATTTGGAATTATCACTTACTCATAAGAAGACGCGAGGCCGAGGTTCTTCCATTTCAAGGATGGTTCTAATTTCTTCTTCCTACCGCTCAGCTTGTTCCGCGCAAGCTGTTGTCTCGCCTTCTCAGGCACATTTTTTTCCTCATGGTCGTAAGACTTCAGGGTTTGGCCTGTTTCCTCAACATCAACTGTTTCCACATGTAAGATCTTTTTAGCGGATGGCACATCTTGAATGGCAAAGTCCTGTAGAAAATAGTGAATAAAACAGAAACAAGATAGTTAGGAAAAGGACATGTTTCAATTTGTACCAAATACACTGACTTGGGTAGTTAAAAGGGTTCTTCCTTTCAAGTATCCTTCATTTAACAAAGTTCTTCATGAATGCAATCTTATTTTCCCTTTTACATGTGACATATTGTCTCTTTATTGGGGAGGCACATCACACACTCATCTTCAAGCTAACGCAGACTTTTCATTCTAAAAAAGAGACGTATAAAAATGTAATCCCACTTATGAATTTGTATCCCTGAAAATTTATATAATACAGCCTTTCTCCAAAGTCCACTGCCAGAAAAACAATCCTGCCTTTGAGTTATGAGAATAAATGAAAAAAAAAAAAGAAAAGAAAAAAAGAAACATATTTCTTCTGTTAATTGCCTATACAATGTGAGAGGTTTATTGTTTCTGTACATTCTTGAACAGCAGCTGGAAATTTGGCACACAGTCAGTGGAGTCTTTGTGGCAAAGTAACGCAACAATTATTTTTTTAAATTATAAGAGACTCTTTCTTTCTCTTTCTCCTACTTCTTTATTAACTTTGTGAGAAGCTCAACAGGCGACATATGAATGGTTAAGAGGCAGGAAAGATTTTAGTCACAGGCACCTGCCATTAGCCCTTCAATTAGTTCCATCATTTAGAGAGATGTAGCAAGAAAACATAACAGAAAGTGCAAGAAGAAGAGAGAATAGTATGAGAGAGGAAGAGTTCAGAAAGAGTACACAAGGGAAAAAGCTTTTAATATGGCACAAGGGACTCTGTATAGATCCAGCTGGGCTAAGCACACTTTGTGCCTTTCATGAGCTTGTCTGGCCTAAAGAAGTCCAAAGTTAAGAACAGCCAAAGTTATATCCATTTCCTTATACCACTCCACCCACCTTTAATATTATAATTGAAGTAATAAACCTGCAAAAACCCTGTCCAAGACCAAGTAGGGAGAGTGAACTCTCCAGTATGGCATCCCCAAACAGAAGCCTGAATATCAAGATAAAAACCTCAAAGTGCTCAGTAAACCTCAAACTACTACAACATCTAACTATGAAAGAAAGAAAGACAAAGAAAGAAATGTGCAAGACAAAAGAATTCTATTTCAAAACCCAGTGAGCTGACTATTATAGATGGTACTCACAACTGATGATGCAGTACTCTAATATGCATAAACAAACACAATATTTAGGTCAAATTGTTATTAAAAATGAGTATATTTTACTCAATATACATAAAATGTATAATATTTTATATTTATATTCACTACAGTTTATAGTTTGGGGTCTGTAAGATTTTAACACAGAACACAGGACACACAGAATTCTGCATCAGAATTTGTGGTTTCTAGGTTTCTTTCAAGGCAGAATAAATAAGTCACCTTTTGAAACAACCTTTGCATTTAGAGTGTGTCTATGATGCATTGAAATACTACCTTCTTCAGAGGAAGCTTACTGGGTTTTGTAACAGAGCGACAGTCTTCCTGTCAAAGTCTGACAAAGTAGTAGAGTATGATATCTTTTCCCTGATGAATGTCACCTTCTGCTCAGCCCTGGCTGTGCATGTTAGATTAAAAGTGTCTGATCTGATAAAAGTATAAAAACGCATCGGTTCCTCACGCAGCTGATATGTTAGGAGATACAGCTTGTTGTCTTTGGCTGAGAGCTGGTGTGTGCTGAGGGTTTCTGGGCTGAATAATCACGGTCCGGTGCTTGACTGATGGCTGAAGGACCAGAGCGTGTCTGAGACTTATTACAGCAAACTCAGGCTGCAATCCAGAGCCTATTCTCTGCTGAACTTTTCACGTTACAAGAGTCCCATAGTGCGACTAAAAGCATTATCTGCACTCAAATCAACATGCGCCCTAACGTAACGGGTTCGTTTCAGGTGGATAAACGTGTATTTGTAGAAGGTGATGAGAGTCTTGACCAAAAAGGAGAACTCTCATATGTAGCCTTGTAGAAATGTGTTTGGAAGACCTTAGAAAGACATGGAAAGAAAGACATAGAAAAGCAAACTCATGAAATCTAGAAAGCAAGGAACCAATGCAAAATATGGAGAACAAAGAGGGGTTTGATTTGTGTCTAAGCAGACTACTTTTATGGCTCTCTCTTTACGGCCTCTGTCCATCACCCGTCATGGTTGAGCTCCCGCCCGCTGGCATAATAAAACATAAAAGTCTGGTGGGCATTTTTACACACACAAACGCTTGCACGCCGAACCGCCTGCCTGGCATCATCGCTTCAAAGAATAATAAAGTCTTTCTCCTCACTGCCACCAATAATCGAACTCAACCTGCTAGCACATATCCAGCCTTGTTCAAAAACCAAACACTTAAACCGCACTGAAAATATTCACCTCATTCTTTTTCTTTTCTTTTTTTTCGGCAATACATATTGTTTCAAAGCAGCTTTGCAGAAAATAGTGCCTTAATACCCCCAGTGAGCAAGCCAAAGGCAACATGGCAAGGGTAAATCATTCTAGAATATCACACCAGAAGTGCACCATCTGTTCAGTAGGTTAACCATAGTCAATACAAACTTTAAAGTGGCATTTCCTGTCTCGATAAGAACGGTAAAATTGGCAACAATATTCAGACACCTTTCAAGCAATAGCAAGTATGACTGTGACTGTTATGTACCAAATAAACAGCCTGACGTGATTTACACAAGTAGGACATGTTCCTTTATCAACATCCTTTGTTGTTCCTGAAACAACATTCCTATTATTCAATCATTGCCTTATGATTTTAGAGCGTTAGGGCTTTGATTGGTTGCTGAGGATGTTGTTCTAGGACCTACAAAGGATGTTGATCCAGAGACATAGTGTCAAATAAGCAAGTACAGCATATAGCTCTACTTCAGCTTTTTCTCATAGAGCTTTTGAATGATAGCACACTTAGACTGAACATTCATCAGAGCCAAGTGTTATGGAAGGTGAGCAGAGCTACTGAGCACAGACTCATGGGAACTGTTCCTCAAGTGAGGAAGATGAAGCCTGCCCTGGACCTGACAGAGTTTAACTTGGACATCTCTGCTGAGAGTAAAGGTAAAATTCTGCAGCAGGCTTAGTTTGTGTCTGAAAACTGGCTCTGAATGCAGAATGAATAGATGAAAGGAACATTTTATACTTTTTGTCCTCAAGGTAACTGACTGGAGCACCAGACAGAGTTTTTTTTTACACCGGCAGGGTAGCGCTAGACAATAACCATTACTATATGGTAGAGCAGTAATCTTTCTGTCTGCCTTCATTTTCCATCTGCAAACTATATCGGCGAGAGATAACATCACCATCATTTAGCAAATGAACATAAAGAGAAATCTGTCTCGATGATGGAGTTTCCGTTTATATTGCTCAAGGACAGAATTATGTCGGTTATAAAACCGCCAACGGTCGGCATAAAACATTAGCGTGGATCTGAGGACTTTGTTTTAAGAAAAGAAAAGTACAAGTTGGAGGAAATCTTTTGTCTGCATCAACAAAAAGGCATTTACTGAGCTGTGCTACCGATGAAGCTGAAGACAAATCTGGACAACATTGAGTCAGCCCCCCCCAAAAAAAACACATACGCACACACATGAAAAGAAAAGAAAATGGTAATATCTTAAAGATGTTGTATATTTTAAAATTATTTTTGATATAATTCTTGTCTGTAAAATCTCGTGTAGAAAGGACTAAATATTTGGTGCTGTAAAACAAAACATTTTTCCAACAAATACATTATGTCAGTGATGAGAAATAGGATATCATATCTCAAACAATAAACACTTTTCACCACATCTTGAGGCCATTATCGGAGACCCAATTTGTTAATTTATCTTTTACTTAATTCAGAGGGGTCTGACTAACTGGCCTGTTCTCACATTCTTTCACACTGTAGTGATGTGAAAAATAGCACAGTGACAGAGGAGAGAACTCCCTCGCTCTCTTGGTTATTGTGACAAGCAGACACTCTGTGCACAGAGAGAAGTGTAGACATTAGGTTGTCCCCTCTTTCCCTTTGCTCTCTTCTCCTCAGCTGTGATTAATCTTAGGCTGCATACCTCACACCACAGGCTGAGGAGCGAGCAGGAGCACACTGCTGCCAGTTGAAGGACAGCTCTGCTGTTTGTGGCCTCTTCCCTTGAGTCTGTTTGCAAATATTTGGAATTCAAAATGAATAACTGAATCAGTAGCCTGCATGTTTAATACGCGTTTTTTTCCCCAGTTGTTATTATTATTATTACTGTTATTATTATTTTGCATTTTTGCCTTTATTAGACAAATAAGTACAAATAAGACAGGATGAGAATGGAGATCAGTATCAGACTTAAAGAGAGGTTGACTGAGGTGCTACAACTCCATACAATGTGTCAGAGCACTTCCCATATGCCTATGGCAAAATTGCGGATATTAGAAGTAATATTGAAACATGAAAAGCTATACATGTACACTACCATTCAAAACATTTAGGGTTGGTAAGATTTTCTAACGTTTTTGAACGTCTATTTTGCTCCCCAAGGCTGCATTTATTTGATCAGAAATACAGTAAAAACTAGGGCTGTGCGATATTGAAGAAAAATGCGATATGCGATAACTCATTAAAAAATTCGATATGCGATACGATAATGCTTAAAGTGCCACATGCTCAGATGAAACAGTTTTACTCAGCTGTTGCGGAGTCAGTTCTGTGAACTTCTATAACTATCTTGTGTCATATATATATATGGTTATTTGTATGTATGTATGTACCAAGAGTTCCTGTAAAACCACAACAAATTCCTTGTGTTTGCGCTCACTTAACTGGTGAATAAAGCTCATTCTGATTCTAATAAGAAAGCACCCCTACAACAACTTCTGAAAGTGAACGGTATGTGTTTTACTCGAGCGTTACATAAAAATGTCATTTTAACATTAGTGTAATCATTTTAACTTGAGTTTAGGAACTGAATAACAAAAAGGACAAATAAAACACTGCTTATTATTTACTGTTTGAATTCAATATGCACTGATTCTTATTTAAGCTACAAAAGTTATTTAGGTAAGAGCAGCGAGTGATTTTCTCTTTGTCTTTTGTTCATGGCCCCAAATATTGCAAGCTGTAGCGATATGCATATTGCGTTATGTACATTTGTGATATTTCGATAATTTCGATATATTGCACAGCCCTAGTAAAAACTGTAATATTATCATTTAAAATAACTTTATTTTAATATATTTTGGGAAAATAAGTACATCCAACTTTACCTGCATACATAGTCTACTCAAGCAAACCGAGATATATAGCAAATATATACTATAGACACTATATAGCAAATATGATTGTTTTTATTATTGCAATTTAAACTATATTATTACCCAGCTCTAATCTATTAAACGTGACTATAAGGCATCAAAATATTAAGATATTATAAACATGAACATTATGATTTTCTGTAGAGATGCTTTGAAAGATTGTGTTTTGTGAAATGCGCTATATGAATAAAACTGACTTGATTTGAAAATGTGATTTATTTCTGCTCTTCCTCACTCTTCCCTTTGATGTTACATGCTCTTCCAGAAATCATTTTAATACGCTGATTTGATGGTCAATTCCTGTTATTATCAATGCTGAAAATGTGCTGAAATGATTCTTTGATGAATAGTAAGTTAAGAAAGAATCATTTATTTGAAACTGAATTCTTTTGTAAAATTATGAAAAAAAATTTAAAGCCCCATTATTAATGTCTTTACTTTCACATTTGATCAATTTAATGTATTCTTACCAGATAAAAATATGATTTGCTTATTAAAAACAAATCTTGCTGACATCAAACCTCTGAAAGGTAGTATACCTCAACTACTTTTGGGGAAGTCGTGGCCTAATCTTTTGAACTATTTAAAAGAATCCTGAAAAAAGTTTATCACAGTTACTACAAAAATATTAAGCAGCACAACTGTTTTCAGCTTTGCTAATAAAAAAAAAGTTTCTTGAGCAGCAAATCTGGGGAAGTCGTGGACTAATGGTTAGAGAGTCGGACTCGTAACCCAAAAAGGTTGCGGGTTCGGGTCTCATACCGTCAGGGATTGTAGGTGGGGGGAGTGAATGTACCGCGCTCTCTCCCACCTTCAATACCATGACTGAGGTGCCCTTGAGCAAGGCACCAAACCCCCAACTGCTCCCCGGGCGCCACAACAAAAAATGGCTGCCCACTGCTCCGGGTGTGTGTTCAGGGTGTGTGTGTGTTCACTGCTGTGTGTGTGCACTTTGGATGGGATAAATGCAGAGCACTAATTCCGAGTATGGGTCACCATACTTGGCCACATGTCACTTCACTAACTAAATCAAAACAAAGCTATTTGGGCACTTGCACTCTTCTGGTAGCTTGCACCCGTCCACATCATAATTGCTAATTTACTAATAACAATTTAACACAACATTCTACTAGGAGCAATATACGATCAATAACATCCACTCCATTTCACTAATAGCAGACTTCTACTTGGCTGCACGTGTCTGTCAAGAGTATGGCATACTTGCATGATGATGTCATCTGTCTCTGATGCCAGAAATTTCAGGCTATCCAGACCACCGCTACTGAGCTCCAAGCTTTTCCAATACTCACAAAACTCATCAGCCTTTCAAATACTTTTAGGTAGATGAAGAAACCCATCTAGCATCTGAGATGTGCAATTAATGAGCACTAATGTCTTTTTTAACGTTTGGAGATGGATTATATAAGTTTGTCACAATTGTGTTGTCAAATTTTGGATGATTAGTGCATACCCATGAATTATGTCATTCACATGTTTAGGATTGCCCAGAGCATGGTTAGGATATCCAAAGCCCTGTGGTGTGCAGCAGACACTATAATGAAACCACTGTCATGTGTTCAGAAATTGCCATCTGGAGCATTTTAAGGCCAAATGCAGTGGAAGAGGATAACTAAAACGATCAGAGAAATGGAAACCCAACAATGCCAATCACTGGTATTAAACCAACAACTGAGGAAATAAGGCATTACTAATATATGCTGAAAGAGATAAAACTGCTGTATTCTTGTGGTGTTAAGCAATACCTGTTCATTAGCAGCTGCAGCAAAATGGGGAGACATGTTTTTCAGAAGCGTATTAATGTCTTTGTAGAGTTCACTTTTTCTCATATAGTAGTTTACACCTCCTTCTCCATTGATTCTCTGGAAAATGAAATCATAATGTAAGTTACACAGATTGACAACATTCCCAATGGTGTATACGGGTAGATATCTCAATCATAGCGTCATATTTGAAAAAGACAAGTGAAAGAGCAAGAGAAAAGGTTCAACACTCACTAAACACACACATAACTGTACTTTCAACTTTTAATCTCTGAGGTTTAGAGGTGAATTGTTCTGATTAAATATCTAATCTATACAATTAGCATCACTGTCATTTGCAGTAGATTGAAACTGACCTCAAATGTACAATGAACAGGTGAGTGTCAGAAAGCACTGAACAGAACACAGACGAGGACAAGAGACTCCAAAAATTACAGACATTTAGAGAGAGGTGGAGGGGGAGAGAAATTAGATTGCAGAAACAAACACGAAGATAAAAAATAGACAGATATGTACTTGATTAAGTGGCACTCTGAATGAAAAATATTGTGGTGTGTAAAATGTTGCTTTTGATTAATTGCACACATTTAGTTCTGTGGGGTGGCTCGACACACTGGACACAGCAAGAGAAGCAGATCTGGAACAGAATCATATAACTGTCATGTCTAAACTTTTCAGTTTCACTTACCTCATGTTTTGGAAAAGTGTCTGTATACCATACCTTTCAAACACATTAAGAGCACATTGTGTATGATCAAATTGTCTACCAAAATTTGCTCTCTTGACAGCCTGACACGTTTCAGATTCAGAAAACTCATTGCATCATTCAGCATTCCGATGGGATGCATTAATTTCCATCTGCTAGGTGCTCAGGTCAGGCTTGTTGGGATATGCCCCGTTTAGATTATCAACCTCCTCTGTAATTGGTTTTCATGATAAAAATACAATATATAATCAACTGAGGGAATGTCCACACTTCTGAAACGGATTACTAATGGCAGATGATACGTTATGTAGCTGAATTCCATCATTTTTGACACCAATGTAGCAAAACATGTGTTTTGCTTTGACATACGAGAGAATTGTGTTCCTATCTAAATCCAATCTAAAACCAACATACCAAATGACTGTTATTACTTTCTTGACAATTTTCTCACCTCATCGAAGAAAACTCCGCTAGTACTGCAAGTGATGAACAGCGTGGGCTCTGTGTCACAGGTCTCAATTATAAGGGAGCAGATCTCTCCATCCATCTGCCTCCACGGTGGAGAACGACAACCATTGGAGAACACGTAATCTGGAGGCAAGATTAATGCTTTAGAGATTTGTATATTTTGTTACATGTATATTGTGTCAAATGTTAAATTAGTGCACCGTTGTCACCTCTCGACAGTAAATATTTGCAATAAAACTTCAGTTTTGGAAAGTTCATACAGTGCTGGCTCCCACCGGGGCAGATGGACACTCTCTCCCAGTAGCCCTGCCAGTGAAGATGACTGATTGTTCTTCAGGACTGAGCTGCAGCAGACATAACCCCAAGATAAATCACCCTCGCCAAACCCCCCCG
>NW_015657978.1:143836-153071 GCF_001515625.1 Sinocyclocheilus rhinocerous | reverse complement strand
CCAAACCACCCTGCGCATCCTCACGGTGCCCCCCCCCCTTTTTATTTGCATAGAAGCTTCCAATTTTTACTCAGCATACGGGGACACATTTTTCAAAAGAAGCCACATCCATCATTCAAAATTTGCAGGCCGCACTCCTCTTTCCAAAAACAGTTGATTGTTATGGCACAGCAAATCTGCCCGTTCTCCTCAGGGAGAAAGGAAGAATTGATGAATCTCTTTGAAAACTGAAATCTGACATATGTAATGGTTTCCATGTTGTGGGGACTTGAATACAGACATGTTATATTTAAAGGATATCCAGAATTGCCACTAATGGTGATGGCTTGAAGACTGAGTGTGAGGCAGAGAGAAAAGCTTTTTTGACATTTAAGAGTGTTAATCATAAGCCAATAAGCACTAAAATGATCAGAACTACTAAATTTTGTGAGTTTCTTATAGGAAAACTACCCTGGAAAATGTTTCGATCTTAAAGATGTGGTCACATTAGTGAAAATTCACAGGCAAAAAAGGTCCATTGTATATTGTAAACAGTGTAGCAATGCAAAACAAAACAAAACAAGCGGTTTTATGCTGTTCCACGTGGCGAGTCTGTTAAAAACTTGCTTTGGGAAATCTTTCAACCTCACGGAAAATTCCCAGTTGCACTGATTCCTAGTGAAATTTCTGGATTTTGCCTGGGATAATCTGCCAAAAAATGGGCAGAGATTCCTTAATGTGTAGTCACATTTACTGAATTTAGTAGTTCGGTTGAAATCAAGTCATTTTTACAGGAATCTCCACAGTTCGAAATTTCACTTGAGGGCAAAAGATTTTCTCGTGCACATTTCACATTGGGATCAAGTTGGTCACACAAATTCACCAAATTGACAAATAGAAAGCTGCTTGGTTTGAAATTGGCTTCATAGACCACTACATTAATGACAACAGGCAATGGATCTTTTTTTGGCCACAAAATTTCACAGAAATTGACATTTTCAGAGAAATTTTGCCAACTTTATGCTTATACAGTCTTCTGGTACTGTCAAGAAAATAATGAATCTGTTTAACTGAATATAGTTCAATCCCACCTCTGGAGGTCTGCTTTGCCTACTTCTTTGAGTACCTCACATTATTTTTGCCTAGAACACTCTTACAAGTCTTCATAATCATTAACTGAATCCTCTAAAGTCTTGAGAAATACTGTTTGCTGAACTCTGATATCAGCTGGATTTGATTTCATTTATGGCAGGCTGTTCGTTTTACATCAGCATGGATGTCGGCCCCGCGCACCTGCATGAGGTTCGACTCTGATAGTGGGACTGTGAGCATTTCACTGGGGCCAACTGTCACCTCAGTTGTCTCTACAGATCCATCTTTTAAGTTATCTGACACCGACCTCTCTTGATTCAATTTCTCGTTGGCCTGCGGGAACTGTGATGGTTCAGTGGCCACATTTAACTCAGCACCACTCTTCCTGTCACAGCTCTGCACATCATCACTAACAGCCACATTAGTGGCGTTCATCTCGTTTTTGTTAGAGTAGGTCTGCCTAATGTGTTCGTAATTGAAACACACATAAAATAGACAAAAGTACAAAAACAGGTGCAAATTGTCTTTAATTGGAAAGAAAAATGACATAAGATAAAAGTCTTGTTTCTGAAATTTTTTTTATTTTAATTTGTTATAACAAGAAAAATGGTGTAAAAAATAATCTTCATTTAAAATGAAAAAAGTATTTTAATTACCCGCTTGGAAGATCTTTATTCTCGTTTTAAGCATAAGCTCACTTAATTTTAATACATTTATACGAATACTTAATATCTCTAAAATTTTGCTTTTCAAGAATGTTTACTGTAGAAATTGGTACTGGAAAACAAGAAAAAAATACTGAGTTTACAAGGCATCAGTCAAGCATTTGCAGCCATGTCTGGCAGTCACATGTGAGAAGTTGTCTCCATTTTTCCCAATGACTAAATTACTGTACAACTTTAGTCCAATTGAACAACTCTCATTCATGCCGGAAAACTATGATCACTCGCTCCCAGCATCAACTCAGAGAGAGAAAGAGAGAGTGAGGGAGAAATATGTAAGAGAGAAACAAGATTAATCAGATTGAGGGTGAAAATAAGTCTGGAAGTGAGTGAGTGACAGAAAGAGATAAAGTGAGCAGAAGTGATGGAGAGGGGGGAAAGTGAGGATAATGCAAACCTGATGTGTAGCTCACAGACTTCAGCACCCGGTTTTCTCCTGTACCACAGAATCTCTTCAACAGATCTACCTCTGTATTAACAACTGCTGGGCTTAGCCTGCCCTCTCTGGGCAAAACACACACACACACACACAACACAGAACAAAAACACAGCTCATTAACCAGTAACAGTAATATAGCTATGAATGCATGCACAACTCCAAAGTGAAAACATTACTTGTCAAGTGCTGTAGATTAAGAAGTATCTTTTTTTTTAGTATCTTCATTGTAAATATATATTAAAAGATATTAAAGCATGGCTGACTGCTTTGATTGAAGGCAGTGTGCAGTATACGTATACAGAAAGAGTGTTTACCCGGTGATCGGTCTGACAGCAATACTTAACAGCTTCTTGTCCAGCTGATGCAGGATACTGAATAGCTTGTCTTCGTGTATTGTGGGAGGGATGGGCCCAAAGATCTTCTTTATTGGCTCCCTGTTAACTGTTGGCCATTAACACATATTATTCACACCTGCTTGTCATACAAAAACACTTCCACTCAACTTTGTTTTTTTCCCCTTAGCCCCATTGCAGGTTTCATTCCAAGACTCTTGGAACCAGGGCGATAGGTGCCAGTATAAAAAACACTGGTACTATTGGGACAAACAAGAGCCCACTAAACGTTAGCAAAAGCTTATCGACTACACATTTAAATGTTAGCCAAAAGCTGCAGGAAGCATGTCTGGAATTAATCTCCAGATAGAAAATCTGCTTTAAAAACTGTGGTCTAAAAGCTTAAGACCACTAGTGTAAATGCTTCTATTTCACATTTGTATAATCAATACTGACTTTTTTTATTACAAGTTATATTATCAATTAAAACTGAACTGAAAAATAGCATGGATTTCAGACTGTCATTTATTTAATGACAGCAGCATTCAAGCTTCACAAAACTCTACAAGTTTGTGTAAAGCCTGATGATCATGTTTTCCAGCCTGATCTAAGAATGACCCCAAGAGCATCTTGTAAATCAGTGGAAGAACATCTGACCAACTGTTTAATATAGGTGACATGATCAATGCCACAAATGTTAGTTGATTAGGTCCTATAAATAGTGCTGTCAACATATTCTGTTACACCAAATACACAAAATAATGATCTTTAAAAAAGCATCATATGACCCCTTTAAATAGTACTCATTTTATGTTTTTAATTCCAGTTTTCAAAAAAAAATCTAGATTCTCAATGTGGTCTCAGATTTTCGGATTCCACATCTTCCATCATAAATAAATGTAAGCACTGGAATGATGAAGGCTGCAAATGTGTTAATATTTATAATTGCTACAAGAAATAAGGAATAACAGAATAGGTTATTTCAGACAAATTAGTACATAAAGTAATACTTCATGTTCTGCATGCAGCTCACCTTCCAAACAGGCCCGGATCTCCTTCATCTTTTTATCTGTGCTTAGTTGCAAAAGGTTAGAGAGATGGTAAAATGAGTGCACTGTGATGTCAGGTGGACTCAGTTGGAGAAGGGGACTTCCCTTATCATCACATTCCAAGGACACAGCTGATTCGCCTCTGAAAAAGAGAAACAGCAAAGGGTAGGCAAGAAAAATCAGAAATGATCTGATAGTCTAAGCAGAAAATTTCATTAGATGTAATCTTTCTTATTTCTCTAAAGCCTAGTCAACTGCTCATCTAACATAATCTCCAGTTGTTTACCTGGTGTCATATATATCTGATGTGAAATCAGCTGCTTCTAGAGATGTTTTCCATTGTAAAGGCTCCCTGAATAGAATCCTGGCCTCCTGTGGGTATCTGTCGTCGAAGTCCTCCGTGAAGAGCAGGATTTCAGTCAGTAAGTCATTATTCAGAGGGCTGTTCTCGAGTTTATCCGCATCAGAATTCCACTGAATTGCCCTAGAGAATGTCTCTCCCATGACGGACAACAGATAGTCTTAACCTAACATTAAAGCAGAGTTAGTTAACACTATTAATAAAACATGAGAAGGATAAACCTATATCAATGCATGCATTAAAGCGCGAGGACTGATATGTGGTGTTTCACACATATCTAACGGATTATTATCATTATTATTTAACTTTAAAGACGCAATATTTGTGACCCTCTTGAAAGGGTCGATTTATAAAACAGTTTATTATTCACCAACAAACGTGACTAAACAAGTATGTACAAAGTTTCTAACCGTTGTCCTCTTCAAATTCGCTGTATTGCTATCTTGCTAACTTTTCGGCGTTCCCTTCAGTTACCAAGTAAACAGAAAGGAACTACGAGCCGGCTTCGGTTGCTAAGATACGGTCAAACAACGAGGAGCAGAGAGGGTCAAAAAAGAAGTGTAGGCAACAGTGCTGCCAAATTAGCAATTTTGTTGCTAAATTTAGCAACTTTTCAAACTCTAGCGATTTTTTTCTTCCAAAAGCACCTAGCAACAAATTTAGCTATTTTTAAAATGATTTGGCAACTTTTAGCAACTTTTGTTAAGCGACTCAAACGCATCAAACGATAAAAATGCACATCTTTTCCATCTAAATTGCACAAAAATAGCAACTTTTTCTTCCAAAAGCACCTAGCAACAAATTTAGCTATTTTTAAAATGATTTGGCAACTTTTAGCAACTTTTGTTAAGCGACTCAAACGCATCAAAAGATAAAAATCTTTTCCATCTAAATTACACAAAAAGAGGATACCAAAGATGCCTAGCAGAACACACATCACATTAATTAAGTTAGCTGCTATTTGCAATTGTTCAATTTAATAATAATAATAATAATAATTGAATAATTGTTCATTTATGATACACCTTGTTAGCCTGTACCTGCGGTTGTTAATCAGCTAGTAGCCTACACTGCAAGAAAAAATATTAAAATGGAAAAGGTACTAAATTTCCAAGAAATATCCATTATCAATTGTAACCCTGTAACCCAAAAACACAAAATACAATGCGTAATTTAAAATGCAGGTAAAAACCTGTGAAAAATCAAAATGGAAAATTCCTTCATATTAACATTATGCCCTATTTTTACAGAATCTTCTACACAGAGTGTAGCATACCAACTAACTACTAATACACTGCTTAAGAGTATAATTGTTCAGAATGTATCGTTTTACTAGTTTACTAGCTAATAAAAACAACTTAAATTGTTGAAAAATGTGTAAGTGCTCAATAATTCAACGTTTAAAAAAAATACTGTTATTTATATTTTAATATTATATTATGCATTTATATAATTTTACGAACAAATATAAATGAACATATATAAAATATATTTTTGCTGAGATTTGATGCATTGACACAATTTTGCGTAGTGATTACGCAATGACATCACAACGTCATTTAGCAACTTTTAGCAACAAATTGACCTTCCTTTAGCAACTTCCCCTGAAAATTTGTTGGCAACACTGGTAGGCAAAGCGTTCACCTTTTTTTGTGTGTGTTTGCAGGAAACATTTTATTGTACAGTATATGAATGATCAACATTCATATTAGGATGATTTTGCTACGCAAACAAAAGTGAAGTCCGAAACTAGTTTACCTGACCGAATTAAAGGCTTCTGCATTATGTCAACTGTTTGTTTTCCCTCTGGGGTTGCGTGCCCACAGAACCACACTTTTGAGAGGTTCTTTATAAACTTCCGTGCCTTGCTGTATGGTTTGGCAGAAAATTACACACAGGCATTTGGGCCACAGAAAAGACTTCATTTCCCCATCGATCCTGCCCGTACAGCCTCTCAGAATAAGTGAATTCAGCACAACATTATTCACGCTGGGTTTAACTTTGATAGGTCTCACTCATGAGCTTTCAAGTGAACCAAATCCGACCAGGAGCTCCCTATTTTCAGATCAAGGCCTAGTGCCAGGTGTATTAGCCTCTCTCGCTCACTGCCAAACCACACCGATGACCTGGAGATTAACATTACAGAAATTTCCATGCTTTTTCACTTAAATAGTGCTCTTTAGATTATTCTCTCTTACTGAATTAATGATTTCACTTCTTGCTGCAGATCAAGAGATCATTACTAAGAATTTCTCCAGACATTTAATATTACATGGAAATTTACAAGCATTTCCACTAGACTTCAATTTACAAAGTAAATTACGGGAGCAGAGACTTTTTTAAATTCATTTAATCATGTCTGTCAATCGGTATAAAATATGGGTATTTCAGAGCTTCCACACACGTCACCAGTAAACAACAATGAATGGGTTTAATTACCATAATACTACTGTATATTTTCTTTGTGTGTAGATTAGGAAATATGCAGCCAGCGGTAGGCCTTTGATTTTAAATCTGGGAAAATATCTGTTCTTGCTCCTTTTTGCAGACTGGTCATTTACATCCATAAGGCCATAGCGATGATGAACAGAAGCAGAAAAGAAATGAAATGCTCACTTAACTGTATGCGTGTCAACATTGTGATTTATACCTACAGTCCAAACATGCTTTTATTCTACATGTATTTGCAAAAGCCCAGTCTTTCATCCTTGGTTGAATAAATGGGTGCAAATCAGTGTCGTCGATCTTTCTGTGTGACACTTCGTCTGGCCTAGCCACTTCTTGGAAATCCAACAGCCTAAAGAGGGGAGCCCATAAGAGGTAACGCTGAGACTCTGTGGGCAATAAAAAAAACAGACCCTCTCCATCGTTAAAGCATTGCGATCCCTCACTCTCATGTCTGCAATCATTCAATGATAAATTGTAAATAGATTCAAGATGATGGCACTGGAATCCCAGCGCAGGAGTCCAGGGACCCCAAAGGGGCGAAAGCCTTTGAAAAAAAATTTGGAAGATAAAACATTTTAACAATTTACTGAACTTAAATTAAGTTTAACAGTTTTTTTTTTTTTAAGTTTTGCTCAAGATTGTTCAGAAATGCTGACTGTATGATTATTTTATGCTATTTATGCTATTCTATTGACAAGCTAGTAAGGTGTACATTTGAGTTAAATTTTATTCAGGAATCTAACATTACTAGCGGGTAGGAAAAAAAAGGTTCTCAACTTTTCAACTTATTGTAAATTTGTATTAGTAGTAAACTATTTTACAATTTACTTTGGCTTCAGCACCATGACTATATAAAAGCCAATTATTACATTTTTGAACAACATTGTCATTATAAAATCACACTATTTTTTGCACACAGTATAAATGGATCTTTATGCATAAAAATATATAATTCCCTTTATACTTTAGAAGAGGGAAACTATAGGCCTACACATAAAAAAAATTACAATTAAAATTAAAAAACACTACAGAAGCGGGAAACAACAACAGGTTATTGATCTGAGAAAAAAGAAAATGAATTAAAGGTTTCAAATAGAATGTCAAGAAAGAATGAGAGAAAGACAAACAGAAAAGAGAGACCACAGAAAAAGACTTGTAATCCACTATACACTTTCATTAGCTCTTACTAATTGCTGTTCGTTAAGAAGGCTAAGTACAATGAGCTGGTGCACCAGAGCTTCCTTCAAACATAAACACACAGCCTGTGGTCAGAAGCACCTGTCAGCTCCTCCAACTCTCTCTGCCTTTGACTCAAACTCGGCATAATAAACAAAGGCGGCTTCTGGAACGGTCCGGCAGTGATGCTGATTGAGCTGAAGCGGGAACACACAGCAGAAGATTTACGAGGCGCGGCTCTGTCTTCAAGCACGGAGGCTGTGATTGCATCCGTCCACAGCTCACTCTCCACTCTCAAAACAGTCCATTAACGAGGGGAAATCAGGCTCGGGATGGATTACACACAAGTTTTGGGGCGATAAAGGGCACCGACCTACAGGAGTTTGGGCCAGTTCAAACACTACACATTTTTGCGCTGCTTTCTTAATCATTTTCTTTGCAGTCGCAGACTTTAACCACTGTGTCTTGCTGTTTTAAGCATCAGATCTTACACAAGAGTGCAGCATTTTTAAAACAGCATGTCAAGTTAAACTTGACCTAAATATCTAAACTTTGAAAAACAAGTATTTATTTTCTTCTTAAAAGTTGAAACTACAATGAAGTAGAAAAAGTCTGCTTAAGTTCAGTAACAAAGCATTTCCGCTCAGGCTGATGATATACGGGGCAACTTTTTGAGCAATTTTACTGGGCAACTTTTTTTGAGCAATGTTGCTTGGGCACTTTGGTTGCCCGTTAAAAAATTAACTAAAGTTGCCTGGCAACATTGCTCAAAAAGTTGCCCCGTGTATCATCAGTCTAGAGTTATAGTTGTGGGTTTCAGGTAAACAGTTGAATACAGATGTTTCAGCTGATCAAGTAAGTTGCATGAAACAACTGTTATTCATCAGAATTTGGATATCCCCATTTGTGTATAGCAACTAAGGCTGATAATACACGGGGCAACTTTTTGAGCAATGTTGCCGTCAAAGGAGAACCAGTTGAGACACAGGGCCCACGAACGATCTAAAATATCCAGATGGAAATTTGTTACCCATTCTCAATGGGAATGTGCCCAAGAAACCATGCTCAAAAAAGTTGCCAAGCAAAATTGCTCAAAGTTGCCCTGTTTATCATCAGCCTAAGAGAATAACTAGAGAGAGAACTAGAGAGAATTGCACTTGCAGCTGACATCACTGAAAGTCATTTGGAATGTCCGTCAGATGTCATAGTGATGTAATCAAATATAAATTGCGAGCTTCTGACAGTTCATGTTGTTCTAAGTCAGATACGGTTATTTACTGGCTGCCCAGCACTAGCCAACACCCGTCTTCACACGTGCACCCTCTGGGGACTGGGAATCATGCACTCGTTCCTGGGTGTAAGAGCTCTGAATCCCTGGGGACTGGCACTCATGCACCTGGCTTTATAGGCTTGGATCTCTGCCACAATTCTGCGCGCGAAATATCATATTTTGAGCGCACAAAAGTGCATTTTGCACATGCGCGATCTGAGTTTTGTGGAGAAAATGTTCGTTTCGCAAAGAAAAAAGTATTTCGATCACACGAAAATCAATTTTGCATTTAAAATAAGTTTTTGGATGTGTGCAGACCTTCTCTTTTGCCCGTGCAACGTTTCACTAGCTTGCTCACCTGATGCCC
>NW_015657978.1:140879-143599 GCF_001515625.1 Sinocyclocheilus rhinocerous | reverse complement strand
AAACAGTGGTACAAGAGGATGTGGTGCTGGTCCTTCAAGAGTCACTCTCAACTTATCTGTCTATAAAGCCTATATATACTGTATATATAAATATAATCAAGTATACAGTATATAATCAATATATAAATATATTAAATATATAATTAAATATATAATCAAGTATTTTACTACACTTCAGTATGTTATTCTTATTAAGTAGAGGTCATTTTTTAGGATTCTCTACTTAACCTAAGTCTCTGAGAACCTGACACCTTGTACTTCTAGAGACTCCAGGTAGGTTGCAGTTCTGGAAAATGGTGGCGCTGGAGACTAAATGGTTCCTGGTGATTTCACACCTAATTCTTCACCTTATTTCCTAATTCTTTTGCAGTTAACATGCATCTTTTCTTCTCCACATGTTTTTGACTGACCCTGCTGACCCACTGAGCATTTTGCCGTCCAATGGTTATGCAGGCATCAGGTGAGCAAGCTAGTGAAACGTTGCACACGCAAAAGAAAAGGTCTGAACACATCCAAAAACATATTTTAAATGCAAAATTGATTTTCGTGCGCTCGAAATACTTTCTTCTTTGCGAGACAAACATTTTCTCCACAAAACTCAGTTTGCGCACGTGCAAAACGCACTTTTGCGCGCTCAAAATATGATCTTTCGCGTGCAGAATTGTGGCAGAGATGTAATCCCATACATCCACATGAAACCACAAAATGATGTAGTATACATGCCAGACCAGTATGTGGCGATGTAATTCTGCCACAGAGATAGACTAAAAACGGTGAAGAAGACTATGCGCATAAACCTTGCGTCATATACAAAGTCATATACACCTAGGATGACTTGAGGGTGAGTAATTTGTGGGCTAATTTTCATTTTTGGGTGAACTAACCCTTTAATGAAGTCGCGTACCTAGACCTAAAGTTCCCACAGCGGACAATTCCATTACTGCACAGGGATGGAAGTCAACAGCAGTTCAGCACAGTTAAGTACAGTTCAACAACTCCGTTAAACTCCACAAGCAGCCTGGCTAGAACACGGGTGACTTTGGTCACGGTAATGAACACCTGCAAAATCTGTCAGATACTCGTAAAAAGGAAAATCAGCAGGAGTAGATGGAGTGAGATAGACTAATATGGGGAGGGGGGAACGAGAAAAGCCCACCATGCTACTTCCCAGCTGTGAGCTTGATCTCGTGAGCAGATTTTAGAGCAAATATTATGGGGGATAAAGCTGTAAGATTGTGAGACTAACTTATGATGAACAAGAAAGTTGATGACCTGTTATGAACACACATTTTCAGCCGATGCACTCCACATAGTCTCAAACTGAACTCACAAGCGTTTGCATTCTGCAAATCAGCTACATCTCATCCCAGACTCAAATATAAATGCTACCGTTATTTGCTCATTATGAATAATAGACCGTTTTATAGGGTGTTTGCACAGGCAGCTGTACAAGTGTGAGTGTGTGTTAATATGTGTGCGTGCGTGAGCCAAAGCGAAAATGCTTAAACCCTTACAATGGTTTGATAGGCCAGACAGGCAGACACATAGAGGGAGTTGGGAGCCAAAGTCAACCTCACTTAATTTTCAACAGCAGACAGAGAAAGACCTCGGTGCATCAGTATGTTTATGAAGCGTTGTGTGATGGGATTCACGGCTGCCGTGCGCTCACCTCTTCTTAGTTTAGCACGATAAGCTCCAGGACTGTCAAAGCAGCTAAGGATGGTTTAAGGAGACTGGCTTTTTGATTTATGACAGAAACTCATATTGTAATAACAGGTTGTTAAACAGCACTAGCTGGCGGGGTTGGAGAGATTCACTGACCCGCAATATATGAAACAGTCTGTTTAATATTTTCATTCAAATACTCTGCACCTGTTCTTTTTTTAATCGTACTTTTTATAGAATAGCAGTAATGTTTCCTGATATACATTTATTTTTCTCTAACATTCTTGGAAAAACTAACAGAGACAAAAAGACAATAGGTTTGGGAGGAAAAAAGAAAAAAAAAGGAAGAAAGAAAAGGAAAGGAAAATAGTCATAGTGACTCCATTGACCCACTTATTTTCCTAAGAAACTGAACCCAATTTGACTTATATTTAAAAAAAAAACATTTAAAAAAAGTTTTTTTCTTTTCCAACGTGTCTTTAAAAAACTAAAGTAATACATAAATTATGTAATAGCCTACATAATTGAGTATTTCAAAGAAAATGGCCCATTTATTTCTTTAAATGTAATCTACAGGCTAATTTTTAAATTCCATAATTTACAAAATGGAATATAAATCTAAATAAAACTGCAAAATTGCCAGAAAAAAAGCAGATCATTTTATTTATATATGTGACCCTGGACCACAAAACCAGTCATAAGGGTCAATTTTTCGAAATTGAGAGATACAACTATTTGAAAAGCTGGAATCTGAGGGTGCAAAAAAAATCGAAATATAGAGAAAATCGCCTTTAAAGTTGTCCAAATGAAGTTCTTAGCAATGCATATTACTAATCAAAAATTAAGTTTTGATATATTTACAGCAAGACATTTACAAAATATCTTCATGGAACATGATCTTTACTTAATGTCCTAATGAATTTTGGCATAAAAGAAAAATCAATCATTTTGACCCATACAATGTATTGTTGGATATTGCTACAAATATACCCCAGCGACTAGGGATGTAACGATTAACCGCGAGCCGGTTGGAAATCGATTCAAATATGTGACGA
>NW_015657978.1:120085-140628 GCF_001515625.1 Sinocyclocheilus rhinocerous | reverse complement strand
TGAGAAAATCACCTTTAAAGTTGTCCAAGTGAAGTTCTTAGCAATGCATATTACTAATCAAAAATTAAGTTTTGATATATTTACAGCAAGACATTTACAAAATATCTTCATGGAACATGATCTTTACTTAATGTCCTAATGAATTTTGGCATAAAAGAAAAATCAATCATTTTGACCCATACAATGTTTTTTTGGCTATTGCTACAAATATACCCCAGCGATTTAAGACTGGTTTTGTGCTCCAGGGTCGCATAATATGAAAACTTGCATTTGTTGTTTTGGTTTAGATTTTCTGTCAGAAACTCTGGATCTGATACCAAAAATTTGTGATCTTCAACTTTAATGACCCCTTAACTTGTGAAAAAGTTTAAGGATAAAGGGGGAAATGGAAAAAAAGAAAGAAAATTCTTGAGAGGTTTTAGATTTTACATTTGTTTCTTTCTGCAATAAAGACCTGTGCTTCATCTTTCTGAAGTTTTTCTTGCTCTAAAACAACAGTCATAACTTTCATGTCTACGGTATATGCAACAAACACAAACTTGAGATCCCGAGCCCAAGCCAACACTTCCACCGGGCACAGCGAAAGGTAAACAGATTACAAATCACCGCACAGGGTGTTCGTAAAGGAGCCACACTATAAAATGGAGGCAATAAAGTCAATTATTTTTGCACTAAACAACATCAGATACGAGAAAATGTTTTCTCTGTAACAATGAATATCAGTGCTCAGGCCTGGCCTCCTTCAAAACCTACAATTGCAGCATTCATGTGATGTGTGCGCATGTCAAGCCTGCTTTCTTTGGAGCAGGAGTCTGACTTTCAAATATAGATGTTAAAAGGAGATTTATGAATATATGGATTTATGGTAAAAACCAATAATGGTTCTTTGTGACAGTAGTACATATTGGAGTGGGTTTTTTGGGCATTGTTTGTTTATTTAACGTTTTTCATCGTTGTTCCACAAAACCCCAATTCCTCAGACTAAATCAACGAGAACTTTTACCAGAACTTTACAGATATGGAATAAGCTGATCAAGCAACCTCAAACCTCAAATCATGTCTTCGAGAAAATCATATCAACATAAAATTGAATACATTTGGGAAGACTGATGCCCAGAATATTACTCACTGGATGATTTTGGCTGTGTTCACACTGCAAGCCCTACACCGTGTCTACACTGGATGCGATAAAATACAATAGAACCTATTATAATCAGTGATGCTGGCTACACTGGATGCGGTGAGACGCGACACGACAAATCCCCGACAGTAAACTTATGCCTTGTTCTATTTATGACGTACTGACACAATGTTCTCGGTTCCAAACTAACCAGTATGTGCACAGAACAATAGCAAAAACAGCACACTGTCACAGAAAAGTAAACATGGATGCTACTGATGCCTTTTCACATTCATTTATAATATGCCGTGCTGCGGAAGCCAACAAATTCATAAGGAGGCGACGAGGACAATGAAAACAAGGAGAAAGGGCGTTAATTTTTATATGGCTTTCACTGTCTCTAGACCTATTATCTTCACAGCTGTTTTCCATATTCACTGAGTGACCAAAGAACAACCAGTGACGTCAAAGTCGCATGAATCACGATATGACTGTTCAGACTGATGATAAATTGCAAAACATCGGACCGGTGTCTGATTTAGGACCACATATGGAAGTGGCACAATTTCGAAAAATCCACTTGGTTTGTGCGGTTTGCACTGTTATAAACGAAGATTTTTTTTTTGATTTGGGTCAATTTTGCTTGCAGTCAAAAGGTAGCCTCCTGATGCCATTTTGCACTGAAAACCAAGCGTTTAATGACATCAAAAATGATTTTTTCCCCAAAATATTTGCCAAATGTGTCAACAAAGACACAAATAGCAGAGCTCCGATGATGTAGCACATATTCAAAACACCAGTGTCTTATGATCTCACAACTGAACTCCAGCCAAGTCATATCTAACTCCTTTCAAGAGAATGGTTTTGTTGAGCTCTATCTGACTGTTTATTGGACGTGCTCATTATTTTCTCTCGTCTGACTTCTAGACCTACCCCTCCCCCCAAATCATCGCTCTTAATCCACACTACATATGCCATCCGAAGACGGCTCCCCAGCGTCCGGTTGTACACCCACACCTCCCTCTCCTGCTGATAACTGGTGCTTCTATGATTTCAAAGGCATGCTTGAGCCGAAGTACAGATCTTAATGTTCTTTCCTCTCTCTCGCGGTGTAATTATTATTTTGAAAGTGCGGTCTGGGGAGGCTGTCAGGGTTTGGCAGTCTATGGCAGTAATGTGCCGGGTGTTTTAATACAGCTTGACTTCTGTTTTATAAACTCTGCGGGCAAACATCACAGGCTCTCCGGTTCTTTCGCTCCCTTTCTCCCCTGCCCTCCTGTCTCGATGAACGCACACAGATGTGCCACTTGGTTTTTCTCTCTTGCATGTGCTGGGTGGCGTGCATGTGTGCGTTGTGGTGTCGGGCTGTTTGTCTAACACGGTCATTGCTTAAGAGTTTAGGTTCTAATAGGCCCAACACACTGGCACCGTTCTTGTAATTTAAAGGGGGAAGATAGAGAGGATAGACCTGGAAAGAATGAGGAGCCCATGACATGGAGAAAAAACAGAAGAACTTTGTAACAGTGATATCCCGCTATGGCACCATGGAAAAGCACTTAAAGCCACATAAGAAATGCATACAACAAAATTTCAAAACTTAACATTTAAATGAAAAACAAAAAATAAAGCTAAAAACAATTCAAAATATTAAAGAACAAAAGGTGTAGAGTTTAATAATGATTCTAACATAACACTAAGCCAAACACTACAACCATACACATACATATATATATACATACACATTTATAAATTCAATATATATAATATTTCATTTCCATTTAGTTTGTTGAAGTATAAAATAACTCAAATTAATATAAATTTAATAAATATACATGCATGTGCATAAATATATAGTTCACAGTCATATACTACGTAAACAAAAACTTTTATTTTGGATGCGATTAATTGCTTGACAGCACTAATAGATTTCAAAATTGAATTTGTTTCAGTGATGGCAAATCTGAATTTCCATTAACCATTACTCCAGTTTTGTCACACAATGCTTCAGAAATGATTATAACATGTTCAAGAAACATTTCTTATTATGATCAATGTTGAAACATCTTTGTAACAGTGATATCCCGCTATGGCACCATGGAAAAGCACTTAAAGCCACATAAGACAGAGCTGATGTTTCCTCGGATCACAAGCACTGCCATGCTCGCTAACAGCAGAGGCCTGATCAAAGACAAAGCCTTCGGTCCGCACCTCCTTTCTGTACCTCAGGCGTCTGTAGACGTCAGGTGGAGGCTGAGTGGGGCAAGCATGCTAAAATGCTGAGAGTTGGCGTAATGGCAGATCTCTGGGTTTCAACCATTCTTTTCCTCCTTTTGGCCAGACTCCAAAAACAGGACAGCGAGTCAAGATCTCTACCTAGTATCCATTCTTCCTTTAGTACTTCAGTTACTACTTCACAGACATTAGCAGGACAAATCTGAAAAATAAATAAAAAATTCAATTATTATGCTGTCTAAAATACACTGTAAAAATGTAAATAAAAAAATGAAGGAAATACTATTTCAGTTTTTCTACTTCAAAATGTCATGATTAATTCAATGTCATGTAGCAAAAAAATCATATGGTAACACTTTACAACAAGGTTCTATTAGTTAACATGAACCAACAATGAAACACTTCTAAAGTATTTATTAATCTTAGTTCATCTTAATTTCAAAAATTACGAATACATTATTAAAATTGAAAGTTGTTTCTGTTAATATTATTTAATGGGCCTCAGCTAACATGAACTAATAACTAGTACATTTAATTAAGTAACATTAACCAAGATAAATAAATACTGCAGCAAATGTATTGCTTGTTAATGTTAGTTAATGCATTCACTTACGTATGTTAACTAATGGGACCTTATTGTAAAGTGCTACTGATCATTAGATATCACTGGCTTCAATATATATAATTGAAAGGAATTTAAATAGAAATTGGTATTTGTATTTGCACCTTTGTTCAAGATTAAACAAGTCTTCTTGTTAAACACTCTAACTAGTATATTTTTAATGTGCAAAAATGTATGACTTGTGGAAAATACAATATGTAAAACTTTGTGGTCAAATAAAAGCCTTTTGCCTCAGAGTAGAAAATAAAAGTGTAATTACGAAAAAAAAGTTTAAATAATGTATTTTAAAAAATCATTCTGACGTAAAAAGTCACATTATAAGATGTAAAAATCACAACTGGAAGATATAAAGCTGCCATTATAAGTGAAAAAAACTCACTATTATGATATAAAGTTGCAATTACAAGTAATAGAGCAGGATTACCTTTTTCTATATTTTACTTTGAGGCAGAAGTATAATCATTTTAGTCAACATATTTTAAAAAATGTGCCAAAAAATCATAACCAAGTGAAAAACAGAGGAATTCAGTGGAAATGGAGTTCTGCAGGCACAGATTCCATGTGGCTAGAAGTTTTTTTATTTTCCTTTCACTCAGATCAGATAGTGATATGCGCAACATCTGCTTCTTAAGCCCTAATTAAAGGTGACCGCTCTCGCATGCAGTTCACAGCACCTTACTTTAGAGAGGGATTTCTACACGCAGGCCAGGCTTTAGTGCTTTAGTGGTTCCGGGCTCTCGTCAGGGGCAAAAGCCTCTTTTATGTTGTGTTTGCGCTGATGGTGTGTTACATGAGTCATCTTACGTGTGACACGTTTTAAATGTTCTGAGCTGATGACAACCTGTTAGGGTTAAATATTGCTATGGGGAGGTTCACACACCCTTGAGATGTGAACATACCATAGTGTTAAGGAGAGAGACCGGGTCATGCAGACACGTACAAAGCTTAGAGCCACAGTATTAGTGAATGTGTTTTAGTGTGCAATACGTCAGCTTGTGAGGGTTGACAAGGTTCGGAGTATCATTTTGATCCTGTTTAATATAGACCAATTTTAAAATTATAAAAGAAATACAATAAATTATAAAATGGTACTGTACATAATTTATACATACACAATGCTGTTTAAAATTTTTGGGGTTGGTATGATTGTCTCTTTTGCTCACCAAGGCTGCATTTATTTGATTAAAAAACAGCAATATTGTGAAATATTATTACAATTGAAAATTGTTCTATTTTAATATATTTGAGTGCTGTCAAATTTTTTTTCAGGATTCTTTGATGAATAGAAAGCTTAAAAGAACAGTATTTGTGTGAAATAGAAATCTTCTGGAACAATGTCTTTGCAAAGTCTTTACTGTCACTTTTTGATCAATTTAATGTGTCCTTGCAGAATAAAATTATTAAATTAATAAATAATAATAGTTATAATAATAATCTGATTCATCAAAGAAGTCTTTTTGGGAAACAGTTATGAAGGATAATCAGTGTCCAACATATACTGGTCAAGAGCTAAGTGAGCTAAGAGACACTAATCAATAAACACCCACACGACACACACACTTGGGCCAAAAACGAACCCACACAACCCACTGAAATTCTCCTATGAGGCTACAGTGGCCAGTTTAGGCAAAGTGTACGTTATGTCAAAACTGAGGAGCCTGCTTAATCACAAGTTTGTGCGTAAGCTTGCTGAGTGTGTCAGTTTGTATGTGCACGCATAACCTGCAGGAGAATATTTGTTGGTTGATGATGATTGCGACTGTCAGTTTCCTTCAGCGCTGCCATGTCAGAGTCTGAGGATAGACAGTCTCAGCCAGTGAACACTGTACCTAATGAGTGCGTGTTTTAGTCTGGAGACCAATCTTGAATCGCATTGTCTTCTCACTCAAGCTGAGAAAACACAGTCCTACAGTCTCAAGCAGCTTACAAACACTTCCACTATACAAATTCTTCCTTCTCCTACATGGAAAAAACAGAAATGAAAATGGTTAGTAAAAACTATATTCTGTTCACAAGTAATTCTGTAAATGTTTTGAGTGATTTGTGTAGGTTTCTGTGTATGTAAACGAATGTATTTTGTTTTGTGTGTAACTAAATGTGCTGCCTATCTGGGCCAGGACCCTCTTGTAAATGAGATTTTAAATCTCAAGAGTTTTTAATTTCCTGGTTAAATAAAGGTAAATAAAAAAAAATAAAAAAAGTTTGGGGTCAGTAAGATATTAATGTTTTTGACATAAGTCTCTTATGCTCACCAAGACTGTCGTTATTTATGATCACAAATATAGTAAAACAGTAATATTGTGAAATATTAATATGTAAAAGAACTGTTTTCTATTTTAATGTATTTTAAAATGTAATTTATTCCCGTGTTGGCAAAATTTAATTTTCAGAAACCATTACTCCAGGCTTCAATGTCACATGATTGTTCAGAAATCATTCTAATATGCCGGTTTGCAGCCAGATTGATTAAAAACAGGGCAAACTAGCAATAAAAGTGCAAATGGATGTGGAAAGTTGGTTATCGACTACTGGCAAGGTGATCTACTGACAAGATGCAGATAATAGAATACACACAGAATACACACAGCCAGCTCATTTCTATTAATGATCAACGCAATCTACCAAGAGCAGTGCAAATTAGAAACTATCACAGCCATGTCAAATGCAGAATGGGTTAAGACATGCTTTGTTTTGGTAGTTAAAGGGATAGTTCACCCAAAAATGAAAATTCTGTTATGTTATATCTCTCATGTTGTTCCAAACCTGTAAGACATTAGTTCATCTTGGGAACACAAATAAAGATATTTTTGATGTAATCTGAGAGCTTTCCGACCCTGCATAGACAGTAACACAACTGACACGTTCAAGACCCAGAAAGGTAGTAAAGACATTGTTAAAATAGTCCATGTGACATCAGTGGTTCAACCGTAATTTTATGAAGCTACGAGAAAACTTTTTGTATGCAAAGAAAAGAAAAATAACGACTTCATTCAACAATTTCTTCTTTTCCACGTCAGTCTTCGATGTACGTTCACAAGAGCACCGTGATGCATGCGTGTGGTGCTGCTGGCAGGAGCCGGCATTCTGACGTAGAACATCTATCTCTCTTGGTTCATCATCTGTATATTCTGGTTCAAATAAGTAAGGCTAGGCAAAAAATTGCAAGTCATCCCCTCTGTCAAAATCTTCAGACGTGTTTACGAAGACTGTTTTAGGTTTCACCGTTATTATTGTCAACAGAATGTTCAAAAGGGACCATCAAAATAAAGTGTTACCCTGTTTTATGTACAGCGTGCATCTTCTGTCTGTAAACAAGTCGCAGCGCATCTGGGTTCTACGTCAGAACGCCGGCTCCTAGGTCAGCAGCACCGCTATATGCATGCATCGTGGTACTCTCGTGAATGCATGGCAAAGACTGACACAGAATAGAAGAAATTGATGAATGAAGTCTTTATTTTAGTTTTCTTTGTGCACAAAAAGTATTCTCGTAGCTTCATAAAATTAGAGTTGAACCACTAATGTCACATGGACTATTTCGATGATGTCCTTGCTACCTTTCTGGCCCTTGTCTATGCAGGGTCAGAAAGCTCTCGGATTTCATCAAGAATATCTTAATTTGTGTTCTGAAGATGATCGAAGGTCTTACGGGTTTGGAATGACACGAGGGTGAGTAATTAATGACAGAACGTTCATTTTTGGGTGAACTAATCCTCTAAATTCTGGCACAAATACAATTAAATTGACTATCGCAATCCTCCTACAAATGCATATGCAAAAAGGTGGTGTACATTAAACATTTCTAATTATTCCTAATATTTTTTTGTGGAAACCATGACACAATTTTTTTCAGATTCTTTGATGAAAAAGTTCAAATGAACAGCATTTATTTGAAACCAGACTTTTGTAACATTATTATGTCTTTGTCACTTGAAAAATGTAATGTATGTTTACTGAAAACAGTAATTTCTTGAACGAATGAATTAAATGACCTTCAAACTAATATAAAATATATAAAAATAAGCTTTCATATTCCTAATAATATAAATATAAAATAATAATATAATATACCCCGACATTCTCAAGACTCGGCCAAATTGTTCTGCAAACACTGTCGATACATTCCCTAAACATTTTCAATGATTTCCCAAAACAGCCCATGTGTAGCCATAGAAGTCAATGCGTTCCATCAGTCCGTCTTTACACCATCAGTGGTCCCTCTGCATATCGTCTACATATTGTCAGCATAATGCCCCAAAATTACTCATTTGTTCCTGTTGTCATTATGTTTTTAGCAGACAGGTTCCTGAACTGAGTTTCAACTCCGCATACATCAGTTGGATTGCAACAGTGCTGGAATCAAATGAAGTACATTAACCTTCGACCTCCAAACTGCTTTTAGATTGCATGATTATGCACATAGTAGTGACATCACTGTTACACATTAAATTCATATCTACATATCTAATACCTTCACTGGGCTGAAATGCTCTGACGTCTCATTTTGATTAAGAGGAGCAGCTCAAGGTTACGCAGACCTGCAAGAGTCTACGTCTCAGACGTGAAGTAATGTACAGTTAATACAAGAGAAAGCCCATTCTTCAAGTCAAGTCACCTTTATTTATATAGCGCTTTTAACAATACAGATTGTCAAAGCAGCTTTACAGTATCAAATAGGAAAATAGTGTGTCAATGCAAACGGACAATAGTAAACACTCAATTTTCAGTTAAAGCCAGTTCATCATTGAATTCAGTGATGTCATCATCCAGCTCAGTTCAGTTTAAATAGTATCTGTGAAATCAAGTCGACGATATCGCTGGAAATGAAGTGTCCCCATCCAGTGTTACTTTTTTTTTACTGTACGATGTTTAATAGGGAGCCAGTGCAGTGTTGACAGAACCGGGCTAATATGGTCATACTTCCTGGTTCTAGTAAGAACTCTAGCTGCTGCATTTTGGCAGCTGGAGTTTGTTTATTAAGTGTGTAGAACAACCACCCAATAAAGCATTACAATAATCTAACCTTGAGGTCATGAACGCATGAATTAACGTTTCTGCATTTGACATTGAGAGCATAGGTCGCAATTTAGATATATTTTTGAGATGGAAAAATGCAGTTTTACAAATTCTAGAAACGTGGCTTTTGAAGGAAATTTCACTTCTGTACCCGCTCCACCACCCTTTATCTTACATATCTTTCCTCTTTGTCTCTTGTTACCTTTTCTCTGTCTCTCTAAGGTCAGATGAGAAAACCAGAGTGGACTATGAGAGCCAAAGCAGACAAACAGCACGAGGACAAAGTATTAACAAGCCAGACAGTAAAGTGTCACATCGCAAGGACTTATGTGTTCAAATCCAGCCAGTACGGGGACAGAAAGAGGAGATATGTACTGTTGTGAGAGAAAAAGCGAGTGATAATGCTTGAATTATGGGTCAAAGAGGACAAGAGGAAAGTGTGGAGAGATTAAAGTTTGGGAATAGTGAGAATCTAAGCACAAGAGAGATTGCTTCTCCCTCTAGAGTGTCTTTTTGGATGATCAAACTTCAGTAGTAGTAGTAGCAGGAGAGACCCCCTAACCCCAGTGACCCACCCACGCATCAACCTCCACTTCTGCTCTGTGTAACTCATCCAGTCCAGTGAAAATACTAAAGCTTACATCACATCCACAGGAGAGAGGGGTCAGGTTCAGGAAGAAGGGGCCAGACAACCTCACATTGGCCTTTAAATCAAAATGATTGGAGTGTATATCAGGAAGGAGGCCTCGTCACTTACCTCTAATAGTCTACAGCAGGAGGAAAACACTGCAGAAACGTTTCAAACATCAGGATTGGATGGCTTGCTCTGTGCTTCTCACTCCACGACTCTGTGGTCCCTGGACAAAGAGCCTGATTAATAGTGCTGCAGGGATGACTTATTTTTGTAGGTCAAAACCCAGAAACGAGTCAACATGTTAGAATTTCAGGTGCATCATTCTGAAGTCAATTGGTTTTTGGTTGAATGCTTGAAAGTCTGTGGTGAACAAGCTCAATGTATTATTTTACGACATAAAATACATCAATAATACCCTTTTGGGAAAAAAAAAAACAAAAAAAAAACTTTTGTCTTGAAAAGGGCAGTTGCTACCACGTGGGACTAAATTTTACTACCCTGAAAAAATTGCTAGTACATTAAGTTACAAGGGCAAGTAAGACATTAACCATTAACTAATTGGACGACAAATCGTATTTTTCTTGTATAAATTACAACTTCAAAAAAATTTTTTTTACAGTGTACAGCGGTTGTTGGGATCTGAACAGGTAAACTTATCTACTCACAAGTCCAATTTTACAGCCTCAGCATGTTTATAATCACACTCTTGCAAACTATTCTTACAAACATTAAGGGATATTTTTATTTATAATAAAAAAAATAAAATAAAGACTGAAAGTTGTTGGAAGCTTAATGGTGGTGACACTGAAGTCATGTGGCTGTGGCGTAATTTGTTTACAGGCCACATTTAGATATTTACTTCTCGATTGTATTTCGGCTTTACATTTGATAAAAGTTGTGTTCATTTGTGATTATCATGAACAGAAAATGTAAGAATCATAAACTTTTGTTGGTCACAGAGGTTATTTTCTGCAATAATCCAAAAGCCAATGGAAAACAAGGGAACCAGGGTGATGTTAACCTGCGGGCTGGCATACAAAAATACGTCATCACTGCAGCACTCTACAGAGATTTATGTAGAGGAGAGGCATGACATGTTGGATAAAAGAAACGGGCCTCTTAGGGCTTTACTAAACTGTTCACTTTAAAACAAAGTGGAAAATGGAGATTTCATTTTAGCCATGCTCTTCTGACTCCCCCACCTTCATATTGAGTCACGATGTGGTTCAGAGAAGCTTAGGATGAGTTCATTCTCTGGAGAGAGCATGCAGAACGGAAAGATAATGTATATAATCTTTAATCAACATCATTGACTTAATCAGTGACATATAGTGAATATAACTGTCTGCAAAAGAGTTGTGGTGGGAAATAACAGAACAAGAGGGAGAGACGTGGTCCTTTCATTCAAATGAAGATGTGTCAGTGGTAATGGTCGCGTTCCTCTCCGGGGCTGCTTGATTATTAATGACAGTGTGGCAGAAACCTAATCTGACTACACGCTTTCCCGTCCGCTCTGATCTCAGCTGCGGGAGAACACCAAACAGGCTGATGCAAGACTGAAAGCGTAGAAAGAAACACGCACAAAGGGTTTGTCAAACATGCTGAACACTGATTCTTCATCTGATATCCTCATGCTTGAGGAGCTGAAGTTGGTGTAAGCAGAAGAGTCATGCCTGTTTAAACGGATGGATCAAGCACACCCTCACAGAGCCAAGTGGATTTTAAATGAAACTTCCAAAAAAAAAAAATATAACTGTAGTTAAAAAAACTAAAATAAATACAAATTACACACACATACGTTGCTCAAACTGACAACTTTTTCCACATGAAACACTAAAGTTGTTAAAAACGCCAAACATCAGAAATGCATTACGATCACTGAAATTGACAACTGAGTTTGGTTTATCAAATAATAATAATAATAATAATAATAATAAATGATAAGATATAACCCCAAATGTAGCAATACATTTTTTACATTGTCAATAAATAATTAAATAAATATAAAATAAATGCTGTTCTTTTAAACTTTCTATTCATCAAAGAATCCTGAAAACAGGTATCACATTTTCTACAAAAATATTAAGCAGCACAACTGTTTTAATATTTTAATCATAGCAATAATAAATGTTTCTTGAGCACCAAATCAGCATATTAGAATGATTTCTTTAGAATTATATGACACCGGAGACTCGAGAAATGCAGCAGAAAAGTAAGCTTTGCCATCACAGAAATAAATTAAATTTTTAAAATATATTAAAATGGAAATCTGTTTATTCAAATTAATAATATTTCACAATCAATATTTATTTGACAAATATGATCAGCCTTGAGAATTCTTTAAGTAATATTAAAAAAAATCTCACAAGACCTCAAAATTGTGAACAGTAGTATATTAAAAAAAATAATATATATATATATATATACACATTTTCTACAAAAATATTAAGCAGCACAACTGTTTTAATATTTTAATCATAGCAATAATAAATGTTTCTTGAGCACCAAATCAGCATATTAGAATGATTTCTTTCGAATTATATGACACCAGAGACTCGAGAAATGCAGCAGAAAAGTAAGCTTTGCCATCAAAGAAATAAATTAAATTTTTAAAATATATTAAAATGGAAATCTGTTTATTCAAATTAATAATATTTCACAATCAATATTTATTTGACAAATATGATCAGCCTTGAGAATTCTTTAAGTAATATTAAAAAAAATCTCACAAGACCTCAAAATTGTGAACAGTAGTATATTAAAAAAAATAATATATATATATATATATACAGCAATTAAGAAAAAGTAACAAAAATATGTCCTTGACGCCACTGGATGCATGAGTTTCACTCAGTTTGTTTGATGGACACGTCATGAACACGGCCTTGACACACAAAGACGCTCCTTCCTCCCTCCTCCTGAGAGCATCTCGCTTACATACTACACACAATGTTTCCTAATGAAACAGACCATCATTCATCCACACCGTTTGCACGGTTTAACCAAGAATGAAAAGCCAGGCGTGTCACCATCACAAGAGCCCTGGGAACTCTGAGAGAATCCTGAGAACCTGACACATGGAGAAAACAAACAAAAATGGAGGTACCTAAATTAATCTCCACAAAGACTAAATGAATAGAGAACAGACAAACTAAGTGGGGCTGCTGGACTTTTCACCCTAGGATCTGCCTCAAAGAGATCAGGAGGTGTGCTAAGTGAGCAAGGCATCAAAACGTTTTCAACACAATGGCCACAGCTTCAGACAGACAAATGCTAAGGCGCGGCGGCACCAGTGCTGATTAAGTTTAAAGTAGACTGTCTGTTTTTCCCCCTCCGGCCCGACTCGCTCTCTCATTTCCTCATTTTACTCCTGCCAAACCTGCTGAGCTCCGTCATGGCTGTAAGTGGCACTGGCTTTCTGACAGGCCTGTTGCGACAAAGATGGTAATCAGAGGAGGTTGGTATAATGGTCTCTACCTGACACACACAAACACATCCTTATTATTATTACAACAGCATTACAACATCTCAACATTCCCACGCTTCACCAGATCAGGAGTCCTGTCACACACTTCCTGTGTTTGACAGTCTAAATGAAAAGAAGTGAGGGGCAAATGGATGGAAAAGAGTGTAAGGATGTGCTCAAGCATGTTTCAACACTGACATTTTGTGCTTTTTCCTTGTTCTAAGTCCAGTTTTTTTCTGGTTCTTGCCTTTATTCATAATTTAGAAAAAATAAAACTTAAAAAAAAAAAAAATTGTATTGAAAGGAATAGTTCAGTTCAGTCATCATTTACTCACATTACTTCATCACCACAAACCCATGATTTAATTTTTTCCATGTAACGTGAGAAAAAAAATATTACTGTATTGTTTGCCCCTTTTTCCAATTTAAATAAATGGACACTAAACTTCAAAATGACACAAAAGCACAATAAAAGCATAAAAAGGGTCCATATGACCTGTGCCCTATAATGCAAGCCTGTGAGAAACATACAATTTAAAAGCACAATTCAAATGAAAATGTCAATGTTTACTCATCCTCGTCATTCCAAATCTGCATGACTTACCATACTTTCTTCTGCTGAACAAAAAATATATTTTGAGAAAAGTTGCTAACCAAACAGACTACCATTTTTTGGAGAGGGGCTTATCTTCTTGTATGCTTTACAGAAAGATATACAGACTTGGAATGACCTGAAGGTGAGTAAATGATGACAGAATTAACTTTTTTTTGTTGTTGTTGAACCATCCCTTTAAATTTTTATTCACCAATTACCTTCTTCCACAAGTTGTTAACTTCTGTGTAACTTTGAGTCATTGAACTTGAGAACTGGATCTGTCTGATTCATAAACAAAAGACTCAGACCTGTTTTGTGAATCTGGCGAACTGATTCATTAAAAAGATTCAACTCAAAAGAATGGTTCATTTATGAATCAGAGATTGCTATTTCTCTCAAACATATAAAAAAAAATGTTGATGTCAAGATTTTTTTAATTTCACAGGTCTATCTATTGTATGACTTTAAAACACTTGCTAAACATTGCACAAATCATATAGACCACTTTTATGGTTATGTTGTTCTGGAGCCAAAACAAACTTTAAATAATTCACCTTTTGTGTTCCACAGAAGAAATTGAGTAATTTGGGTGAACTCTCCCTTCACTAATACTAAGAACAAGGATGAAAACACAAAGAAATTAGTGACACATGAAGTGGGCTTCTATCAGTCTTGAAAAACATGGTTACCTCTTTCCTGGCCAGCTACACTCAACCCCTGTTCATCTTCCTGTCTCATGTCATCCATACCTTTCATCAGTCACATTCAATCAGCTCACTATCAGTTCTGAGCGGCAGTGGCAGGACTGTGTGATGGAGAGGGAGCTGGAGGATTATGGGTCGCTGTGTTGGCTGCTGGTTTGTTTTGGCATTTCATCAGACAGCGAGATCTCAGTAGTGAGCGAGTCCTGAGCGATGAGTCTGTCCCACTGGCCCTTTGTGTCTGAATGTGAGTGAACTATTAAAGGAAACACTGTTATTAATTATGGGACTAGGAACAAAAACACCTCTCTCCTCACAACCCTGTTGAATAAAAAGTGTACAGGACATAACAGATTGACCTATTTAATGTCCATTTGGAGGAGATGTTTTATAACCGCACAGGTTGTAAACTCATGATCATTGACAGAATGAAACAATACAGGTACATGAATTGTTGTTCAGATGAGGCTTCCACAAAATTAATCTGAGATCACTTGGCAGATGACAGACAACCAGATATAAAGGTATATTACTAAAATACAGGATTCAATATTCACTTTGCATATTTCATTTAAGAAAGACTTTGAAGCTTGACAAAAGGTTTGAATCTGTTTTGTATGAAAATAAAAACAGAAATATATGAAAAAGAAGGCAAGGACAAACATAACAGTGAAGCAAATGAATAAACATCAGTGCACCTTGATTTTGATTTGTGTTTATGTGGACTGTAGGACTAAACTAAATACACTAACAGTACAGAGTGAGATATTGACACTGCTTGATTGTAAACCAATGTATTAAAAGAAGAAAATGACAACAAAAACATGTATTTAGTGACATATCTTTATCCCTTTAATGTCTGGACCTCACCTAGTTCACCCAATAAATGACGATTCTAGCAACATTTACGCACCCTCATGTTGCTACTAGTGATGCCCCAAAACTATTTTTTTTTTAACAATAACACAGAAAATCATCAACTTGAATTTGTCATTTAGTTGAAAACTGAAAATAAAGGTTGGTCGATTCAATTGAGGTAACTTCAGGGTGTAATGTTCTCAGATGATTAAATTAAATTAAAGCAGTAAGTCTTCGGAAATAAGCCACCTCTTGATATTTCAGTTGAACAAATTTAACATTTTGCTACTTTAGCTTTCTTTTTTCTTATGTTGAAATACAACCAAACTGCTGACATGTTGACCCTTTTTTTACCTTATTCACTTTATGCGCACAAAACAGATTGTGACACGGTCAAAATGCATAATCTGTGAAACGTTAATTAAACGTCATTGGTTCTATCAAAACTATTTAGGCTGGACACAATTTTTTCCCCCCTGTTTTGACCTGTTTCGGTCTTGGGTTGCTGAAATTTTAGAGCATCACTAGTGGTTACAAATCCATATGACATTCTTTCTACGTACTTGTTACACACGAGTTAAGTTGGAAGGGGACTGTTGAGCACCAAAAATAATAAAGTACCATTGAAGTTCATATGACTTATGTTCTATATTCAAGTCCTCTAAGTTATACAATAGAACCGAATTATGACAGGATTTTCATTTTTGGGTGAACTAATCCTGTCTGAAATGCCTTGTAACATTCGAGGTTACCATTTCACATCAATTTCACTGAGATCCAATTGTGGAAGTGCTGCTGTTAGGCTTCCAAGACTCTTGACTAATCAGCTCAGACTAAGTACATTCCCTCATATGTCCTTTCCAAATGCCTGCCCTCAACAACAGCTAGTACTTGTGGACTGGGCAATAAAGGAAAATGAAAATGGAAGGAAAAGAGAATAGAGAGAAACAGATAGATGGAACTGAAAGAAAGAAGCCAGCTTCTGCACACATCGGGTTATACTGTACATTAATAAAAGCTCTGTCTACAGGGACCCTGAGGCTTTGATCAGCCATGAGCACTTACTAAAAAGGCTAAATAAATCCTCACAGCTCTGATTTCAATTTAAAAATCTCAATAGGGAACGGGCTAAAAAAAAAAAGTAAAAGTCCAAAAAATATCAAAATATATTAATTTTCTATTTAAATAAAATCACTCTGGGCCCACTGAACATCACTTGATGCCCCCCCCCCATATATATTGTTAATGCTGGGCTGATTAAACTAGCTGCAGAGTAACAGGCCAATGGACTACAAGTTCTGAAATACAAAAATGTGTACTTTGAACACAGAAAAATAATAATCATCCATTTGGTTTCTATAAACTAATGTTAAAAATACACTAAGGAGTGGTCAACACCACCAGACCACTTGATTGGCAGTCTGAAACACTCTCTCAACGGCGGCTAAACAAGCAGGCGTTTGCTGACTTTCTGAGTGCAGTTACACCTGGTCAGCTATATCCGCCACGACAAAACAAAAAAAAACCCTATATGTTTCCACTTTAGTCTCCAAAAACAGATAAACCACTTCATATGTGTTAAGACAACTAAAATATTTCCCTGTCACCATCTACAACCAAAAATAACATTACACAATAAAACAAAATCTTTCACAGTTCTTAAAGTCCTTCCCTTAGTTTCCCCCCAAATTTGATGCCTTGTTCCATTGTTCTTTTTGTCCTGTTTTGTGCTGATGCTCAGGAATGAGTCCAGCTGACGGGCACCCAGTGAGCTTCTGTCTCCACTTTTCTGAGTGCCTGCTTGAGCTCGTTGAAGGCAATCGTGAGGTCATCGTTCACAATGACCTTTTCAAAGAGGTGACCGTACTGGTTTTCCATCATATGAGCAGTACTGATCATCTCCTGGAAGTCCTCCTCCTAAACAACAAACACATTCAGTCAAAGTTATTTTTAAGGACATAAAAAAATGCCCCGAAAAAGTCCAAAACACCCTTTTCCACAGTATTCCAAAAAGGACTTTCATAGATGCCCTCAACATTGACTTAATTAAAAAGTATTCTTTTTTTTGTTTACAATAAAACTGCTTTAGATGCAGAAATGCAAAAATATCAACATGTGATAAAAGATAAAACTATAAACTGATATTTAATGTTCTACACAGTTAGAGTTATAGTTTGAGGTCTGGATCTCCAGTGGTTTTGATCACAGGAACAGTGGAGTGAATAAACAGACCGCAATTTTATACCCTGGCATATGTTACACACTGGTGCTTAAAAGCCCAAGAAAATGATCAACAGTCATTATTCATTAAATAGTTTTACCGTTCAAAAACTGACGTCGCAGAAAAACTGCAAAAATACAACAAGCTAAAATCAGACATACTTTATAACAAACACATCAACCTCCCACCACTAAGTACTCTTTTCATGACATTACAGTCTTGGTATAGGTTAGTTATGGACTTTCTAGCGTGGCCTTTGACCTTTCTGGGCTTGTGGGTCCTAAATAAGTGTTTATGTGGGCAATCTTGGTATTTGGTGCCAGTCTCGGAGAACATGGCAGGGTTTGAGTGGCTTTACCAATATAGACTCAACTTTTACAACACATAAACATGGGACCCATACTGAGAGCGAAATGACGCTATAAAACATATTGCCACTCTAAGTCAGAAGCTTTTGACCAGATTTAAAACATTTTACATTTTGCTGAGAAGCTAATTAAGCACATAGTAAGTATGGAAATGTTGGAATTTGGCATTAGCAGACAAGACAGCGGCAAGCTTAACGAAGCCATGGCGCATGGCCATTGTCAGACGGCAACTTCCCCTCCTCCCACTCTCAGTTAAAGCCTTCCAATCTTTCCTGATCAAGAGTTGAGATTTAGTCAACATTTCTGTTTCATTTGGGTCACAGAGCTGCTGGCGTTCTGAAAATTACAGCAGTCTCTCAATCTGACAGTTATTGGCAAAACGCATCAACAGTCGCAGTTCATTGACTTAGTCATGGCTTTAATAAAGCTCTGGTTCAACGTGGTGGATTAGCTTGTATTTGGCCTAAATAGTCAAAGGTTTGGCCCAAGGTCTGAATATATTTTTTCTTCATTCTGTCATCAAATAAAAACCTCATGCTAATTGAGGTATAACAGATGTTGTGCCTCCAGGGGAGTGTTATTACCAAATCTGATCAGTTTCAAGGGTTTAAATATATTTTTCCTCTGCATTTCTTTCCGATTGTTTATTTCTCAAAGGTTCTAATGCGCTCTATCACTCAAAATCTGGGTCTTCCCTCTTCAAAAACTGAAGAATTTCTTCAGTACTAAGCTGCGTCTCGCTCTCCTCCTCCACAGTCAGCGTTAAGGTCTGCTTATCTCTCAATCCTTGCCGGAAAATCGATTTTTATTGGATCATATAAAGTGCACCTGCCCTTATCATTAAACCAGTTCAAAAAAAGACATCTCTGGGTCGTCAAGAGGTCCCTGTTTTTATATTCCCAAAGTAAAGGCACTTCATCTGTGGACTGGGCTGACTTTCACCAAGCACAGGACAAAAAAAAAAAGTATCCTCCAATTTTAGCTTATGTTTCCATTCCTCATTATGACGATTTAATGCCAGACAATGAAACCCTCTGCTCTTCCACCTCTGATGACATTTTTATGAAATTCCAAGTTTTTTTTTGCTACTCCTAAAAAGAGAATGTTATACAAGCAATACTAAAAGGGAGAACAACAGAGTAGAAGACTGGATTCACAGAAACAAAGGGATGCCTGTTTTCTTGCAGAGCCGACAGTGCTCAAGTTCATGGTTCTAACAGACGTAGCGTCTCTCTGGGAAAGAAATACGGCTAAGTCCAGGATAAAATATGTCTGTGACATTTCATCAAACACAATTTTTCTTACGTACCTATAATAGGCTGAATCTGGGTGCCTTTAACACTGTCAGGGTCTATAATGCACTTTTGCTAAGTTTTGCCAGCTACAAAGGCTTTCTTTTTCCCTTTACTAGTACCCACAGTGACCTGTTGAAAGCAGGCAGACGTAGCTGAGGATTGTGTGGACAGCCTTTGGTACAGTTCCTCTTATAACAGAGATAGCCAGGGCAACATTCCCACTGACAACGGCATAATCCTTGAGCTTTCGGGGAATTTAAAACTTTGGGGAGTATGGTATGGTCTAATCACACATTCAGTGGTTTGAATTAATGTGACCAGCATCTATTCAGTTTCAAAGTTATTGAAATAAGAATAATGAAATACGCTTCTAGTATAAATTTGTGAGCATGTGTATTAGGGCTGCACAATATGTCAAAATAAAATGGATATCGGGATATGGTTTAACGTGATGGCAAATCGTGAAGGCTGTGATTTATTTAAATAAATGTGCACTGTCGATATCAATGGTGAAGCTCGGCACTGTTCATCAGGGTTTCTGCAGGATTTTTAAGCTCAAATTTAAGACCTTTTAAGACCTTTTTTAAGATCTGCACAAATAAATTTAATACCATATGAGCGGGGTATGGCAATGCCTATAGTACCATATTAAACTGTAAAAACATAATTTACAGTTCAGATACAAGTTTTCACAAAAACAAAAAGTTTTACAAATGATAAACTTTACATTTGAGCCTTTAAACCATTTTTAAGAAAACGGATGAGTCAAAAGTATTAATTATTAATTTAAACAATATTATGAATAAATTGTTATATAAATTAAATAACATAAATTAGGGGTGTGAAATATTGACAAAAAAATGATATTTTCTGGGATTTTATCGATAACGATAATTAGACGATATTTCGCTGAGTGTGTTATTGTGCTGGTATTTTAAGGACTACCATGGACAGCTGACAACTGATTTTTTGATATTCTTCATATTCTGTGTGGTCAGTTCACAGCAGTGATATAAATTAATCTTTTCCAACAAGTTTTATGGACATTTTTACCATTAAGCCATTTTTTCTAAAAGTGTGCATCATCTTTTGAGTCAAATTCTTGCATTTGGGCTGTTACCAAGCAAATGAAATCAGTATCAACACAATTCATCTTTGCAATGCAGTGAAAACGCAGAAGCTGCATCTGAAGTGGCATTTAGATGCATTTACACACGGTTTAATGCTTTAACTTGCAGTTACAAATGCATAAATAATGTTTTGATATTTTAAACATAAAACATTCAAAACTTGTTTGAAATTATTAAAAAAATTAAAAGATACTTTAAATGTGAAGTTAAAACCGCCAGCAGGTGGCAGCAAGTCACAGTTAATAAGTGAGTCATTGCGATTGAACCGAATCATTTAAACGGTTGATT
>NW_015657978.1:114013-120006 GCF_001515625.1 Sinocyclocheilus rhinocerous | reverse complement strand
CATTGCGATTGAATCGAATCATTTAAACGGTTGATTCATTCAGGAAAGAAACACTGTCATGTTGCTCAGAGACGCAAAACAGTGCTGTGGCTTTGTTTGGAATGATTTTTGTTGGCAAAATAGAACAAAAGCAGGCAATATGGTGTCTAAAACGTAAATATCTTAATATTAACTTCTTGTTTATTGAACTGTTGCATAAAATCAATATCACATTTGTAAACATGCTGACTTTTAGAGAAAAAAATGTCACTCTTCGTGTGATATGATATGAAATGATATAAATATATACATTTTCTGCCCCCATATCTTGAATGATGTGATAATTCTAAATGCATTTTCATAGACTGATTCATGCAGTGAAAGAAGGCACTCTAAATGCATACGTGCACTAGTTTAACCTATGTTCAGTACCGTTTCTAGGCATAGGCAAGCTAGGCGGTCGCCTAGGGCGCCACCAGCTGGAGGGGGCGCCAATGAATGCACGTACTGGCACTATATTTTAGGAGGGTTGTGATAAAGAGTGGCACGGCCACCCTGAAATATTATTGCCACCCCCACTGGATCCCCCAACATCATTGGGCTAGAGTACTGTCAATCTGAAGATGCCTGTATGCCATTGGATCAGAGCGCTGTCAATTGCTGTCTCTGATTGTTGCATGCAAAGTTGAAGCGCTCAACAATGCCATTAGATCAATAGGTTCTTGTCAGTGCTTTGGCAAGGTAAGACTTTTTTTTGCCATGCAATAAAGCTAAGTTCAAAGGCCAATTTAAAATATTGGTACAGTAAAAAGTGCACAAAATCATTAATTTGTTTAGGTAATATTTGTGGCAGTCGAGAAATCATGTTTCCAAAAGGTGTGCGTTTTTGCCCCAAAGGATCAGTGTGTCATGTAATATTTCCATATAAAAATTTATCCTAAATTTTATCCTAATAAAAGGCATAAAAAAGCCCATAAAAATAACTTTAAAATGATTAGCATCCAGTTGAACCATTGTGCAAAATTGCCATGAGTGACTGTTGCTGGTCTGTGTTGTGCAAAAGACGGAAAAATAGTATGTATTGCATTTGAACACTTTTTGGGTCAACAGGTTGACAGGTGAGCATGTGTTTGGAGCTCCTAACAACATTTGACATAGAACGTCTCTGCGGTAACAATCGGCATCAAGCCATCTCTGCGTGTGGTGGAGTCGGGTTCCTGGGGTCACTTATCCTGTACCAAGCGCGCTTGGCCCCGGTGCAGACACACAGCGAGATACACAGGAAAGAGCTGAACTCTGGGAAAGTCATTAGATACCCCGCATATTCAACACCATATCGCACACACACATAGCACAAACTAACGGCAGGACAGGGTAAGGGTCTGGTGTACGTGTTAATTGATTTCATGTGTTTTCTTTGAGTGCAGTCATACAGGTGTAGTGTGAGCTTATGGGTCTCATATCAGGTTGATGCTCAGGGGAGCGGTTACACATAAACACATATACACACGAGGTGCACACACACACACACACACACACACACACACGTTAACGCACTAAACCAGGAGTTGTTTGCAAGGTCCAAAAGGAAAATTACTATAATAAATGATGTGAATGTTGCCAGTAAGTGATGAAATCTATTTCTTCTTTCACCAAGAACTATGTGAGATAGTGAAATGAAAACTCAGTGAACATAACCTAATACCCACAATGACCTACTGAGAGAGAAAAGTGATCCAATTAGGATGAGAGAGGATGATAGATGGACAGACTGAAGTCAAAGCTGTGTGTGGCGTGTATTACCGAGAAGGGGTTGGACGAGTTCTTATCATCTTTGCCTGAGATGACTTTTGCGCTCTTCCTGGTCTCTCTCAAACGCTCGATGGATGGAGGCTTCACAAACGCCACATAGGGCTTGAACTCAGCTGTGCGAAGATGCTTTAGCGTCTGATGGAGAGAGAATGTGGAAAAAAGGGGAGAAAGATAAAGAGAGCAGGGTGAACCGCAGTCATTAAAGCAGCATCACTCATGCCATCATGATTTAGTTTGACATTGATACTTCTGTACATTATTACTGTTAGTCACAGTTACATTTTGACAGAAAACAGAGCAGCTGATTCACACTGAGCTCAACTGATCTGACTCCATGAGTGAAAACAAAGCTCTTTGGTCAGACACATTACACTTCAGGTAGTCGAGATCCTGATGAAATCTTCAAAACAATCAGACCACTGAACTTCACCACATTTTTCATTTGGAGATTTTTCAACTGACTAAATTAATTGGCTTTAAAGCATAATGTAAAGTTTTGTAGCATTTTTCCACAATAGCTGTGATCTAGTTTGGAAAATCACCATCATTTCCACCGTTTTTCTAGCCCTATAATTAAATTGCCTGTTTTTGCCACTGTACATTTAGGGGATCATTCATTCAAAATTTAAACATGTCAACGTCATTTACTGTAGGAAAAAGTGGCCATGGGCTGTTAAGCTGTATAATGGCAAAAAAGCAACATAAAATTATCCCAAAGTAGTCCATACTTTTTGAAACCATATCATACAGCATATTTGAATTGGCTGTTGTTTTATTTAAGATTATTGCCATATCAGATTTTCGCTTCAACTTGGAGGAAAAAATTGCTTAATTTTGTATATATACACACACACATACAGTATACACACACACATACATACTTTCATACATATATATATATATATTAGGGCTGGGCAAGTTAACGCGTTATCGCGTTAATTGATTAACGCCGACAATTATTTTATCACACATTAATTTTATTATTATAAACGAGTCTCTACCCGCACTCGCCCATCAAGTGTTGTCCCACGCTGCACTCTGCTGCGTTGGGTCCCGCGATAGTGCAGGTCTCTACTCGGAAGGTGCCCATTATAAATGTTATGATCGAGGCTCTGGACTCTGAGCATGAACTTGTTTTTTATAACAAACTATAAAATATTTTCTATAAAAACGTTAATGCCCTGGCAGTGGCAAATAGCTTTGGTTTTATATTTAATTTGATTACATTAATGTTATAAGTTTAACTACTACTACGTAAAAGGAATACTGCTGTAAAAAAATTAGTTTAAAGTATTTGCAAACCAAATGTTATTGCACTTTTGTTCATATATCAGTACTTTTAAATGAAAAAAAGTGCGCAATACACTACCTTTGAATGCATTATTGATTTTTTGTGCATAATGCGATTAAACGCAGAAAATCATGCGATTAAAAATTTTAATCGTTGCCGTTCTTTCATGATTTAACAGGAGGGGGCAATTAATTTTTCACGTAGGGCCAGGTAGATTTGGACAGCTTTTTTCCCTTAATAAATGAAATCATGATTTAAATACTGCATTTTGTATTTACTTGCATTATCTTTGTGTAATATTAAAATTTGTTTGGTGATCTGAATCTTTTAAGTGTGACAAATATGCAAAAAAAAAAAAACAGGAAGGTGGCAAAAACCTTTTCACGGCACTGTATATATATATATATATATATATATACACACACACATTATATATATTTACAATATTAAGAATACAGAATATATATATATATATAAATTCTTCTGGTTCCATCTTTCAACTGAGATTGGAGAGCTATGCTGGATATAGATATAGTAAATTTAGTCTCTTCTTCATACAAAGCTATCATAAGGCTTCATAAGAATAATAAGAATATAATGTACACACAGTCTATATAAATTGTATAGGCTAAATATAATATTTACAATTTAAATTTTTTTTTGAGTTTGATAGCCATGGTCACTTAGAAGTGTTTCTGTAGAGGAGCACGGACCTTTTTTAAAATTCTCTTTGTATTCCGTGGGCTAAAATAACAGCATAAGGATTTGAAACGACATCTCTGGAATGAGTAAAGAATAATTTAAATTTTCACAAATATCTTACTCCATTAAAGGTGTCTGTGCCACTGAGATGAATGGGAATGCTAACAGATACAGCTCTCTCCTGGTATTACAGACTTCCCAAACTGTGTGAAATATAAGAGATAAGATATATAGGAAAACAAGAACTAGAGGACAAGGACAGGTTCTTCACACTAAGAATGTGTTTCATAATACAGATAACCATGCCATTGGCTCATTCTCTCTCTCACTACTCTAAGAGAGAAGCCAGGCTCAGACCACCAAGGTAAGATAGGTCTGAGGCAGAGGTGACGGAGGTCTTTCACTGACTTCAATGTGGACACTGATACAGTTCTGCGAAGACTCAACCAACTAAATCATGTTCCCCTACACTACTCTCAGACTAACACAAAGCCTGAGGAAATCTTCAAACGTGTGACAATTAGTAGAGATAACATTAGATCTCCTGCCCGACCTGAAGACCAAAAGGATGAGTGCAAACTTAAACACACACACACACCACGCTGATCTCAGAAAAGATCCAGGAGGAATAGTGTGGAATGTCACACCTGTGAAAGGGGGGAAAATAAATCTGGAACAGAGACTGAAGAATGGAGTGACGCAGAGGGATGGCTATATAAGCGGGCGTTCGCCACAGGATTCTCAGGTTACTTCGACTGAAGCGATGACTGAGTCATGCAGCTACATAGCATGGCTAGCAACGCAGTCCTCGTTCCCGTATCTCAGGGAACCGAGGTTACGTTATTAACAGAGTACGTTCCCTTTCGATACTACACTCGTACTGTGTCTGCTAGACCCCAGCCGGTCGCCTCACAAATATCCGCAATGGACACACCACTGGACCATGCCCAAGACGAGGCGATGCTTCTAGTCGAGTGGGCCCGCACTCCAATGGGGCATTGGAGGCCCAAGGAAGAGTACGCTTAGCGAGATGGAGTCTACCATCCATCTAGAGAGTCTTTGCTTCGTGACCGGAAGCCCTTTGGTGTGGTTACCGAAGCTGACAAAGAGTTGTTCCGACCGCCTATAGGGGGCGGAACGCTCAATATAGATTCTCAGAGCTCTTTACTGATGCCAGTGCTAGAAGCAGAGCAGTCTTCAGCGATAGCGACCGAATGTTGGCAGACTGTAGCGGTTCGAAAGCGGGGCCCTTCAGGGCCCTCAGCACAGTGCGCAGATCCCATGAAGGGACGGTAGTGGGACGAGGCGGATTCAGCCCCCTGGCACCCCTTAGGAAGCGGATGACCGCGCTGTTTCTGCCCACCGATTGTCCCTCACTAGGGGCATGAGAGGCCGCTATAGCCACATAGATTTTGAGCGTGGATGGGGAACGTCCCTTATTCAGCAGCTCTTGCAGTAATGACAACACCTCTGTCAAACCGTAAGTATGAGGGTCTTTGCCGCGGTTTAGACTACAAGTGGAGAAAAAAAAGACCACTTTAAGGCATAGAGGCGTCTTGTAGATGGAGCTCTAGCCTCCGAAATTATGTTTAAGACTCGCTCTGGGAGGCACGAAGGCTCCCGTCGAGCGGCCAGAGGTGCAGGGCCCATAGGTCGGGCCGAGGATGCCATAATGTCCCGTTCGCTTGAGAGAGGAGATCCTGTCTCAGCGGAACAGGCCAAGGGGCCGCTATCAATAGCTGAGTTAGCTCCGATAGCCACAGCTGGTTCATCCAAAGGGGGGCCACCAGGAGAACCCTGTGTTCTCGTTCCCTCACTCGCCTGATTACCTGTGGGATCAGAGCGATCGGGGGAAAAGCATAAGAAGGAGGTTGGGCCAATCGTGGGTCTTTGAGAAATAGATTGGGCAGTGAGAGTTGTCCCTCGCACAGCGCCCCCCAACCTGAGTTGGAGGCATCTGTTGTGACAACTGTCCTTCTGCAAACCATCCCTATGGCCACGCCCTGTTCCATCTAGCGGGAATGTTTTCCGGGGGCCAGGGCTGTTACACAGGAGTTTTGATGATCTTTATGTGTAACACTCAGGTAGATCAAAAATGCTGTGCGCATTCTCTTAAATCCACTCGTAGCGGATGAGGGGAGGGGCGGGGCCGTCTTTATTCAAGAAGTCGAGCCGCGAGCAAAGCAGAGCGAGACATGAACTCTCGTAG